>NC_073743.1:25923188-26063188 GCF_023634155.1 Falco peregrinus
CTAGTTGCAAACTGAAAACATTGCACCTTTAATAATCTTGATGTTCTATCTTTATGCACGTTATAAAAGCATAGTTTAATAGCTAGCTTAACAAACATGCTTTACTTCATAATTATTCTACAGTGTCTCTTCGTTGTATATTCATTGTCTGTTACTATGCATCAGCTGATGCAAGAACTCGATTGCATACCAGTACCTTATTATCCTTTATAGCCTTGTAAAACTAGACCCCAAAGCATCACAAATCTACATTTATAGCAAGTGCAATACTTGCAAAAGATAATTCTCAGAGCCAATGAAATAGTTATCTTCCAAAAACCCAAAAGGAAGTTCCAGAAACATCCTTAAAAGTAGGATAGAATGATTTCATAAGCATATTGTTAATTCTTTGTAATGTGCTCACAGTTATGCATCAATGTTCCAGAAAATACAACTAAATGGCACTGAGATTACTGTATCTATTTGCTCTTTCCATTGTGGCTATGGTAACAGCTCTGTTCACAGAAAGGTGGAAATTTTGACTAGGCAAGGGCAATCTCACTATATAACTGAAAAACCATCAAGGTATAAAGCCTGCAGGAGCGAGTAAAGGCCATACTGTTAGATGAGTGATGTTGCATGTTAAAGGCAGCACAGATACAAATCAGATCAACTAGCTAAACATGTAAATAAGTAACTGAACACTAATGGATTGAAATTCCAGGCCTAAACAGGGAAAAGATATAGTATTTGACTACATAACTGACCGTGACAGCAACATAGGCTATAAAAACACACTACTGCATTTTTTTCATTTTACATACTTAGCTTCAAAAAGGGCGTTATGAATAGAAGCTAAAAGTGGCAGCTAACAAGTTCCATTTTTGAGGGTGGCACAGAGACTATTTAAAGTTACCATGCAGCAAATGCATACTATTTACTGAGAGAGACTTGCAAAAAGGAAATCAGATATGCTAAACACTATTAGTACAAGAAGCTAGCAAAAGGAATCCTGAAAGCTGAAGTTGTGTTTAGATGATGATGTTGATGCGTGTTGTACAAGAACAAGGATTTATTTGTGAAACACACACTATTAAGGCCCAAGACATTTGTCTTGACACTGAACAAAATGTTTGTCATTTTGAAATACATCCTGATGAAACCCCTGAAACTGTATTTGTACGTGTTGGAAATGGATGTGCTTGTATGAGAACCCTTTGTGATTTTATACTTACAGACAACACCACTGTGGAGACACATAATCACTCAAATATCTGTATTTGTAATTTTACCAAAATTATAAGATGTGACTTTAACTATTCAGCTCCTGGCACAACCTATCAATTGTTACAATCAGACTACACACCTTATCAAAAGTTACTACCTACCTCCATTGGAATGAACATTACATTGGTAAGAAAATGCTCCAACACAATGACCTAACTCAATTGCTAAAGCAAATCCAAGACAATGGGCAAAATACTAATTACCATCCATCATGATACAGAGAAGATTCACCATGTCCTAGAAAGAGTGAAGAAAGACAGAGAACATCACTGGTGGGATACCTTATTCGGATAGTCATCGACAGCAATAGGAATCCTGAATCAAATACTACATCCCATCATAATTTTATTAATCTCTGTTGTGTTATGGTTAGTGTTAAACATTATTTTATATGTTAAGGTATGGAGGACAGCTAAGCAGATAACACCATTTACAAAAACCTTGCATATATAACACTGCTTAAGAATCACATTTAACAAAAGGCAGCTTCCCTCTAATCATAATTGGAATATAACATCACTCTGTTTATAAGCATAGAGGCAAGAGGCGACCACACTACCACTCTATGAGAGATAGATTGACTTTAGTAACGGGGTGGATTGTGGTGGCGCACTTCTCCCCCTTGGTCTGGGCTGTTCTACAACCCCAGGAGATACCGATTAGGACTTGGCAGCTTGAGTAATGAGTTGGGCGGTTAAGCACCCCAGACACTGTCTACTGAAACTCCCGTTGACTGGCTGGAGCAGGGAATGAGAATGGAGACAATCAGTTATTCCCTGACAACCACAGAACACTCTTGCCTGGATCGTAGTCCAAGTGGTAACCCAAGTGGAATGACAGCATTGATCTTGGAATTTTTGAAATATTACCAACTCAGGTTGCAGCGAGAATGGAAATTTACTGATGACTAAAACCAATCATCTCACAGCAGTCCTAAAGTGAGACCCTTTTGAGCTCTCCTGGACCACAGCAGGCTGCGGCCAGCATCTCTCTGAGCAGGACGCTGCTCAGAGCTCGTGAACTACCAAGTTTGCGATACTAGGGGGACTGTCGCTGAAAGCTGACAACAGGGCCTGGGCTGATACCCCTGCTCCTCAAGGCTCAACCCTTCACCCACTGAGGAATGCAAAAGGTGTATTTCACTGAACACAAGGGGAACTTTTAACAGGTATACCTTTGTCAAAATAAGTATTACAATCTTGAACTGGTTAAGTTATTCTAGTAATTTGAACAAATTCCATTGATTTGTTTTGTTGCCAAAATCCTATGGATAATCCTGAATTGTGAAAAAATCCTCTCTCTCTCCCCCCTTACCCTTTAGACATTGTCCAAGTCTGAGACTGACTGGACTTAGCTGTACCTAAACTCCGTAAGAGTCTAAGAAAGCAAGGAGGTCTATTCTGGACCTCATGACTCAACAGTAGAATTCCCCTTACTCTTTATATTTCTCTAGATCTAATCCATTGTCCAAGTCTGAGACTAGGAGTAGACCTAGCCGCACATAAACTCTGAGAGTTTAGAAAGCAAGGGGGTGTACCCTGAACCTCATGACTCAGTAGAAGGGTCTCCCTTACTCTTTATCCCACTCTCTATATCTCTCCCATTAGACATAAACCATTGACCAAGTCTGAAACTAAGACTGGATCTAGCTGCACCTAAACTTTATGAGAATTTAGAAAGCAAGGGGGTCCACTCTAAACCTCGTGACTCAACAGAAGGATCTCCTTTACTCTCTTACGCATTTGATCTCTATAAGCTATTTCCAACTCTGTTCTGACTCAATTTCAATTTGATTTATCTCTGTGCATTTAGTCCACATAATAAATAATAGAGTGAACCTTGCCATCAAATCTTGTGTAGTTGCATTTCCACAAATTCATATTAAACCTATTTCACTCAAACCCTTAGTGGTGATTCTTTAAGCGACCTGACATAAACCACTCATTTTGCAACACGTGCCAACAAGTGATTACCCACTGAAGAGTTCAAGGAACTTGAGAATGAAATAGCTGAGCTATTAATTGAGATGCATATCCTCTCATTCAAAATCAACTAAGATTATATCAATTGCAAAGGTCTTCCAGGAAATTGTAAACCAACAAGGCTGACTTCCATATTGGGAAAATTATTGAAAACTAATAGAAAATAATAGCATTAAGAAGCTGTTTGGAGAAGCAGTAGCACAGCTTTTGTAAAGTCAGGCCTCTCAAACTTATTGGAGTTCTCTAACAAAGTCAACAATCGTGTGTATGAGAAACATGGCTGACAGCCTAGCTAGATCTTCAAAAGGCTTTCATGTAAACTAAGCAACCACAGTACAAGAGGGGAAGTCCTTACACAGAAAAATAACTGGTTAAAAGATAAGTAATCAGTCCTCACAGCAGAGGAGGGTCACCAGCAGAATCCCACAGAAATCTATCCAGGGACCTGTGCTGTTCAGCAGATCCACAAATTATTTGGAAAGGGAGCAGGCGTTGGATACGAAAAAGCTTGCAGATGCTACTTTTAAATAACTTGGTAACAATAAGGACCATTAACGGAAAATTGCAGATAAAAAAAAATCTTGAGAAACTTGGTGTCTGGGTGTTAAAGTAGAAGATAACCATAAAATGACTGGTTGACTTCTCCCTACAGATGGGAAAAAATAGACCAGCTTCACATATAAAGTGGTGAACACTGAACTGCCCTCTACTGTTCAGGAATGCAAACTTGGTTGTAACATAGTTCTATACAAACCTTATCTCAGTATGCAATAACAGACTGGACTTAGCAGAAAAGGAATAGGGAACACCACTGAACATTATGCCATTGTATAGGTTCATGGTGCATCCACATCTTCCATTCCATATGCAGTTCTACTCATACTTGCCACTCTCCCCTCCCCCAACAGGATGTAGCAGAACTGGAAAAGTTTCAGAAAAAGGTGATGGTGATGACCTAGGGTATAGAACAGCTTCTGTATAAGGTACAATTAGACAGGCTACTATCATTCAACCTAGAAAAGACACAGTTGAATCAGGATATGCTAGAGATTTTATAAATGATGAATTGCCTAGAGAGGTTGGAGAGAACAAATGTTTGTTGTCTCTTTCAACGCAAGACTTGAGGGCCATCAAATGAAGCAAACAGGTGAAAAAGCACTTGGGGAAAGCATTTTCTTTTCTTCCTCTATGCATAAGTTCTCTTGTCAAAACATCTGCTCTTAGCCACTGCTGGACACAGAAACTTGGCTAGATGGACTTTTGATCTAACCCAGGTCAACCACTATGTTCCATGTTCTATATTAATCAATTTGAACAGATGGGTAGAGGATAATCTTCAATGTATAAAGTTCCTATGTGCAGCTAGGCTGATGAAACCCAAACCACCATCCTCACAGAAGGAGAGGCTACTACCTGAACACATTTATATTATTAGACATCAAAGAATCCATTCAAGACATATCCTTAATGAAAACATCTGAAAATCACTTATTAAATTTTAAACTTCAATAATCTGCCTGTCAGTATTAGCTCTGTCATCTAGTTAATCTCCCCAGCAGTATCAAAGTGTAATTACTTCTGACTTTCACACTGATAACCATTCTGGGAAAGGTGATACTGCATCCTGACCAGCACTGCCTCGCAACCACCACCCCATTGCACATTCAGTTCCACCCTAGAAAATACATACCTCTGGGTCATCTGTGTAGTCAAACATCCGAAAAATAACCCTTGGCACTGGGTACACTGAATCTTCCGTGTGAGGCGGAGGAGTGAATGGAGGCAGGTTATGCTGCAATGCTTCACAAAGAATACTGTCAAAGGCAAGATAAGGCCTCAGAATATGTCTTTCTTGCCAATGGTCTTTTTTCAGCTTCTGAATCTGGGCCCAAAGGCAGTCCAAGTACTGAAGGAAAAGACACAAAATCTCAGATATGCTGAATTTTATAACTGAACTTGTAGCTCCCTGCGATGTATGGACTAGCAAACATTTAGGTAAATTCCTTATTGCATTCAGAAAAAAACCAAACAAGCACCTATTTAAATTGCTTATTAGAAGCCATCTAATGATTCAGTAAACCAAGAGACAACAACTCTGAACAGCAATCTTGCTCCTAATTTCACACATTAAAGGCATCTGCCATTTTACTAATAAAATAAACACCAGAGTGCAGTCCAGGAGTCCAAGTGTGATACACAAATTCATTCCATCAATATTAATTCAGTCAACATTCATTCCACCTACAAAAAGACCCACATTATTTCAATACTACAATTAAAGATTTAAATACAGTCTAAGAGATACCAAATTGGGGGGAGCAGTAAGTACAAAGAGAGCAGGGCTGATGTTCAGAGGGACATAGCCAGGCTGGAGAAATGTGCTCACAGGAACCTCATGCATTTCAACAAAGGCAAACACCAAACCCTACACCTGGGGAGGAACAACCCCATACATCAGTATATGCTGGGGGCTGACTAACCAGAAAGCAGCTTTGCAGAAAAGGACCTGGGGGTCCTGGTAAACGAGTTAAACATGAGCCAGCAGTGTGCCCTTGCAGCAAAACAAGCCATCCGCATTCTGGGCTTTATCAGCAAGAGCATAGCCAGCAAGTCAAAGGAAGTGATCCTTCCCCTCTATTCAGTACTTTTAAGGCCACATCTGAAGTGCTGTGTCCAGTATTGGGCTCCTCAGTACAAGGCAGACATTGATATTATACGGGAGTGAGTCCAGTGGAGGAAAAAGTAAAAAGCTCAATAAAAAAGAAAAAAAAAGCATATCAGCCACCTCTCCCCTCTAATACTTTTGGTTTAATTATGAAAGAGGGTGCAATTAGTGCTGCATAACATTTGCCTGTATTTGTCTAGCACTTTCTAGAGCTGTAAAAAGCAAAGGTACCACAGGAAGAACACTCTAATAGTTTTCTTTTTGTGGAAGGGAAACATTTTAATGGGTAAATTACATCTTCCTTCTCCAAAAGGTACTTTCAGTACAGAGCCTTGTAACCCCATTTCCCAAGAACATTATATTCAGTGACAATTCCTTGTTTAGCAGCATTTCCTAAAGGGGACTGTCACCAAGCAACAAAATGCTCTCCCACTCACCCAATGCAGCTCTAAGTTTTAGCCCAAGACTTAAGAGAACTTCTTACCTAGAATCCATTTGGAATAAAGACACATGGGAGGGTGATTCAGAAAGAATTAAATTTCTTCTTAAATCACCTTTATTTTAAAATTTCCGAAGAACACTTCAGCTAAATAATTATTTTAAAGCATCTTTTATACAGTACAAAATAAATAAAGCCTACTTGCCTCTTCTTGTGGATGTGGTTTATCAGCAATCCAAACTTGTAACATGGGTACATGAATTTTCTGGCGACGCCTGTTTATATAGGAAAAAAATCTAACACTTAAAAAGCCGATCTAAGAAAGCAATGTTTTCTTATTGTGAATGTACTACTATTTGGTCTATTAAGCTGATGAGATCTGCAGTAATATAAAAGCAGGTTTGTGAACATTTAAATTATCACTGACGCCTAGTCTCAATGGCAATGTTAACTCAAATCACTTAGAGAAAAAGACACAGACACAAACAGACAGGCACAGACACAGGTGACCAGCAGCCCAGTCATAACAATGTAGACATATATGCATCAAGAAAATATTACCTTCAACACACAGAGAAGTTGAGAGTGATACTTAAGTCATTTAGATTCATAAACCTCTCCATCTATTTTATTTTTCAGAGTCTTTTCCTCACAGTTGTTTTTGTCTCAGAATTTAGAGTATTTATAAATTAACAATAATCAAAGCTTTTGATCCATACTTGAATAGGTACCAGAAAGAATATATTTTTACTGGTTATAGCTTACTTCAGATAACTTTCTGTGTGGGACAAGAGGCGATCTATTTCAGCATCTTTCTTCTCATACAACTCCTTTCCAACCCAAGGCAAAGATGACAGAAATGCAAACACATACCAATCACATCGTACCTACAGGAAATAAATTAAAAAGGAATTTCTTTGACAAACTTATTGAATTTGTCTCAATGCAAAGAGTAGCAAATGCATTATTATTTAAAGGGATACAGAGATCAACTCCAGTTAAATCGGCAATCAATACTTGGGATTACAACCATGTGACAGTTCAAGTTCCTGAAAACATGTCAAGAGGCTGTTTGAAAACAGGAATGTATAATTCAAGAGGCAGACATTTAGACATACAATATATTTGGAGACCTACACAAAACCCTTCTAGAGTCTCTTTACTTAAATCATTCAAAGTTACCAATGCCAAATTTCCTGACAAATTTCTCTTAAAACTGTTAACAAAGAAAAAAAAAGTGAAACTGAAGTTGAACTAAGCTATCAACAGAACAATTTAATAACTGACCCTTCCATAAAGTAGTTATGCAACCCATAAGGTGCATCACTGTTACAGTGACCTTAATGTGATCTATGAAATATTTAGGCTACTGCAATGCACTCATCAGCAAAGAAATAGCTAAACCCAATTCCCATAGTCCACAGTCACAGTGTATTAGCTGGATTGGCAGCCAAAGAAAAAATATATTCTTACCTGAAAGATGTTACATTTTATTTGAAACATGACATGCACACATAAGAAAACAAATATACGTTTAGAATCTTTCTGCAAACCAGCTATATATTACAACTGTTCAATAAACTTGGCAAAACTCACTGAGTATTATAGACTTGCCAGAAGCAAAGGAAAAGAAATTTACTTGAGTTACCTCACTACAGAACACTTAAGTAGTTCACTGTATGCATGTATTGTCTAACTCACAAAATCCTTTTATTCATGCTAACTGAATGTTTTCTTCATGATAAAGTGAAATTGTGTAAAAACAGCACAACACTTGAGATGGCAGTTACTATGCTTACTTGTGGTATATCTTCCTCCTGTGTCACACTCACAAAGTTCTCAAACATGGCTACCATTGAAGGTGCAGCTATTACATGACAATTCACAAGATCAGATAGAAAACGAACCTATTGAACAACAACAAAAATGTTATTTTATTAATTTTTAAATCAATACTCTTGCATCCAACCACACAAAAAGAAACAAGCATTAATTCAACTTCAAAGGAGGTGAGGTGGATGTACACACAGAGGGAGGGGGAAAGGGGGAAGAGAGCACAACAGAGCAGGGGTGGAAATGGATGGGGGACAGTGACAGCTGAAGAAGTGAGAGCGAGACACAGGGCACAATATAGAATGTGTCACAGGGTGGGAACATGAGAAGCAGCAGCAAGAATGCACAAGCCAAAACACATGAGCTAGAGCGCATGACAGGGTGGGAGCTCAAGAAAGAACAAAATAGAGGGCACCAACAGTTGACTGCTGAAGAAAGTTGAGTGAGACATAGTGAATGCAATCCAGTACACAATAGTTAGAACACATCTGTGGTTCAAATTTTTTAAATTGATTACTGCTTATGAAAAAGCCTTTGTCTTTAATTATGAATCATTTAACCTGGACAGGGAGCTCAGGGACAACTTTAATGAGCAGGTGGTGTTTGTCCTCAGCCCCCCAAACAAGCAAGATATGAGGAGGAAGATCCAGACAATCAATACTGTGTGCAGCTATGTCATGACAGTAACTCCACCATGCTCAGGCATCTGGCCAATGCCCCTGGCGTGTGCAAATTTTACGAATCATGAGACAGTGCACACCTGCACTTAGCCTAAATGTAAAAGTTTACATATACTAGGTATGTAAACTATTTTTGTTTTTCACCGAGTATAAAGGTGGGCAAGCACCTATGGGTAGACGCACTGCATAGGAATTTTCCCTGTTACAGAGAGACTCCTGGTGCCAGCTGCAATGGGACTTCTCAGCCAAAGTGTGGGCCTGGATGATGTTAAGGTGGTAATTGGTGATGTATCCTTTTCTTAGTGTCTGTAATGCTTTGCAGTAATGATTTGGTGCTTCACTCCTATTGCTCTTTTATCATATTGTGCATGACTAGTACCGTTTCCTTTTATCATATTCCATGCTATTTTTCCTTTATTATAATGTACTAAACTGCATTTATTCTTATATTTGATTTGGAATTCATTTTTACTTCGTATACAGTCAATCAGCAAAATAACATCACAGGGAAGAAACTGGAGAAAGCAGGAGCAAGAGAACGAGCAAGCCTAAGAATGAGGGGGGCACAAGGCATGAGCCAGAGCGCACTACAGGGTGGTAGCTGGAGAAAGAACAAGCAAGAGTGAGACACAGGGTACAAGCCAGAGAAAGAAATAGCCAGAAGACACAGGGCAGGGGCTGGAAAGAGCATGCATGAGACACGGGGCAGGGTCCTGTGAGCGAGAGAGCATGACATGGGGCAGGGGTGAGAGTCAGAGAGAGACATGGGGAGTGGGCAAGGGGTGGGACAGAGGAGCTGCTGGGGGTGTCACACACAGAGTAACATGCACAGAGTATGCAAGACTGAAGATGGAAATTTATTTTTTGCATTTATCCAGAGAATAATAGTACACATCAGTGTTAAATCAGTATGCTGCTCATACAGGACTTTCATACAAAATGCATTTCTACAGTCACTTATTCATAACTTGAACTAGTTTCATACAGACAGACCCTTAAAACCACTGCTACTGTCGTGTTTTAACAAGGCACCAAATTAATGGTATACTGCTAATCAAATTGAAGTGGTTTCAAAAGGAGCCAGCACTGAAAATTATCCACTTGGTCTTCATTACTCACAAGCAGGATGAGCATACAGAACTGATTACAGCCATCCAATAAAACCTATCCACTTGGGAATAAGCTGTCTTTAAAACAACCACCAAACAAATAAATAAAGGGTCCCAACAGGATCAGTATTTGTCTCTGAGCACAGTAGAAATCAATAGCTTTCATTCACCTTCTACATTCTCCTGTAGAACAAACTAGGAGGGAGGAAGAAAAAGAAAACCTCTGATTTCCCAAGAGTTAATTTGACTGTGGGAAATTTCACACACAGTTTGGAGATCAGTTTTGCAATCATAACCTAAATTTTCCTCTCCTTAGGAATACCCACACACTTTCTCCTGGCATGCCTATGGAGCACTACATGGGGATGTCAGAAAAGACCATGCTGATTTAAGAATGATTTACTTCAAAAAAGAAAAAAAGAGAGGGGGAAAAATGTAAATATAGTGAAAAACAAGAAAATTTTGAAAAAAAGAGGATGTTAGTTAAATCCTTACAGTTAACAAAACAAGACCTTGGGAGAAGGAATGGACACCATAAATATGTCAAGCTGGGGCATAACAAGATAAGCTCAAGGAGAACCAAAAGGTTAATGAGACCAAACAGAAAATTACTGGAACTGTGTGTGAATTATCCTAAGTAGCATACTAAAAGATCCACCCTCGAGCAAAGAGAGCCCCCTACTAATAAAGCCCCCTCCCCACAGAACATGCATGGTAAAAAACACACCACTGTAACTTTAAATGGAGACAAGGCTTGTAAGAACCAATGAGAATTAAGTGTGACTAAACGTTAATTGTATAAAAAGTTTTACTATGTGTTAAGAGACATGCTAGCTTTGTGGATTCACCACCTAGCACCCATCTCTGCACAGACATGCAATAAACAAGTATCTCAACTGGGTGTGTGGATCTGCTCTTGCACACTGTGTGAAGAACCCAGAATTGGGATAACCATGTTGCATACAGAAAACCTCCAGCCCCTCTGGATGTCAAAGAGCAAGTAATATTGGGTGAGGACGAGGAGAGGAAGACTAGAGGAAAGAGAGATGTGAAAGATTCCACTTACTAAGTACTCAGCTTCATTATACATGTTGACTTTCAAACATTCTTTGAGCTGACGAATCATGGCTTCTACAAATTCCCCACCAAAGTTGTAGTTCCTGGCATTCAGCAACCCAACTAACGTTGTGTAAATGGTAAGCTTTTCTGGTAATAGACGTGCACTGGTTTAAATGAAGAAATCCAAGCATTTTGTTAGATGTTCATTTATCACATGCCAATCATTGCATTTACATAGCATCTTTGAATCTGCTTTGTATATGTTATGCTTCTCTTGTGTTTAAGCAAGGTAAACTGCTAACCTCATGTGTCCTGTCGACAAAAAATTACAGAACATCCTTTTTAGGACTATAATTCTTTAGGAATATATACACTTCTTTTAACTACATTTCAATAAATTTTCTCTTTATTTTTAACTCATAAGCATTTAGGATTATAGTAGATTCTAAAACCTACAGCAACTACACTTTAAGACATTTTCAGCTGCAGTCTCCAACTCAGCAAAAACTTTTAATCTGGACAAAAGCTGTTATTGAAGCAAAGGACATAAGGTATAAGACTGGAATGACATTTGACAAAAGCTTCTAGTAATATAATTTTAAGTACTGCCCAAATATATAATTTAACAGATTTTTAAAATATCAGTCACTTTAAAGCAAAAATCTGTTAATTAAATATATATATATTAGTAACCATTCTGACTATTCTGCCTCGTTTTCCAATGTTTTATATACTCTATGGGAATATGACTGAACAATACCATTTAAGACAACTTGTTCAGTGTAGCATGTCAGCCATTCTATTATGCTAGAACAGCAAGAATACGCAAGACATGTAAACTTTTTACATCACTTAAAAATTAAATTTGATTGTAAGTATCTTGAACTTAAGTAAGCAATTTTCAGTATAAGGTCTTAAAGAAATAGACAGGTTAGATCCTATTGTAACCACTTATTTTCTTCAAATGTTTTGTAAATGTGTGAGCTAATTCCATGCCTTCAAAGGCATTCAGCTGTTGTTGGAAACATGTACTGTTTGATTTATGTTTATGAACAGTGCTACAAAATTGATTTAAAGTTTCCTTACAGCTATAGCACAAGCTGGCACTGAAACACCCCCACCCCCAATGTGGTATACTATTGCAGACCCCACACAATACTCTCCTGGGAAACTTCCCCAATGGCCCAACAGACAAAGCAACTCTGTTCCAGGACTTTGCTAGGGAGAGGAAGAAGTGCTGCTAGCCAAGGGCAGATCCTACCTCTAGTCCCTTCATCTTTCCACTATTACATACAGGGTAGGTTCATGGAGAAAGGAGCACCTCAGCCCATAAGAAAGGGAACAGGAAAAGTAGAAATACACAGATAACAATTAGCACTTAACAGATTTTTGTTTTCCTTAGTGACCATTCAATTCAGAAACAAGATACTACCCAGCATATTCCCCATAGCAACAAGAAAGCAGCTCTGACATCTACTTTGCTTATGACCTCGTGCACACATTTCAAGTAGGAGTACTGCACATGGATATTTTCATTGATTTATGCCTAAGCCAACAGACTAAGCTTCTCAAATTTCTTTTGCCCGAAGTAAGACAAACCCTAAGCAATAACAGTGTTCAAGAACTAAAAGCTGTTCACACCATTTAAAGTGCTTCAAATACTTAAACTTTTCTATTTAGCATAGATAACAGAGCACCTCCCAAATCTTCTGCATACGTACACAGCACAAAGAATTCTTAATATCTTGCTTTTATAGTTTGGTAGATCAGCTTCCAAGACACCAGCTAGACCTTCCAAGTTGCTCTCCAGAGAGGAAGTACTCTAAGAAAGAAAATGGTGTCTTCTCATCAATCAGGTATATCAACTATTCCCATAGTAACAAACAGAAGACAAGCAAATAGGATAAAACAAAATATTACTTTGCATTTTTTTTCCTGTTAGCAATGGTTCAAATCCCATTAGGAATTCACAATTTTTCTCATTTGCTAGAAATAAGAAGCAAAAATGACTAAGAGGAGCTTCAATTGTGAGTTTTCCATAGCAAGGAGCTCTAGTGTTTTCCTAGGAAGAGTTAACATAGCTTCAGAGGTCTCTCAGTAACCAAATTAAACATTACATTAATGACGTTAGGGGAAGTGAAACAACTACATAGCTTGTACGTGGCTTAAATTAATGTATAAGACCCATAATATTTGCTGTCACCCTTTTTTCTATGCTTGTTAAAAGCACCAAACCCAGCCAAGTCCCAAGATCAGTTGTGACAGTGGTGGAACCTTTTGTTGTTTGCTTGTTTGGGTATGTATCTCATTAGCTTCCCTCTACTCCCCAAAAAAACTGGAAGCAGTGATAAAGTTCAGAGTTGGAATGATACAATGCTGAAGTATAACTAGCAGAGGGGTATCAGAGGGATAGCACTTAAGAATTTTCTTTTTTTTAAAAAGAAAAAAAAAAGAAGTTTTACTGAGGCCAACAATTTTCCAGCTAGGAAGTTTCCAATGGATTTTCTTCTTTTGGATCGCTAATGTTCTATTAACACATTAAAACATATAAACCAAAGAAAACAACATATTACATTCAAGGACCCCAAGTCACAAAACAATATGGAAATAGTATTTATACCTTCTCTCCCACTCTGCATATTAAAGATTCAAGTCTCTCTTCAATTTCAGATGGCTCAGACGTTCTCCTCCTTTTGCGAGTTTGCCCTGTTTCAATACATTAAATGTTATTTGCCTGCTGTGGTGGGTTGACCCCAGCCAGCAGCCAAGCATGCACACAGCCACTTACTCACTCCCCCCACCCCCCAACACAATTGAAGAAATAATAGGAAGAGCAACAGTGAGAAAACTCATTAATTGAGATAAAGAGCAGTTTAATGAGTGAAGAAGGGCAGCATTGCAGCACAAACAAACTAGTAGGCTGCAACAAGGCTTTTACTGTCAGTCAGATTCTACTGTCCATGCTGTTTTCTCCATCCTCCAGAGGTCAGACCACAATGTTCCTCTTCCATCCAACCCCCCCCCCCCCCCCCCCATCTTCAGTGGCATTTAACTACTTAGTGGGAACGAGCTGCACATCATCCATGTCAATCAACCCACTGCCTGCGAGGCAAGGCCACAACTGCATATTATCAATGCTAATCAACCCACTGACTTCAATTCTCTACAGGGCAGGAGGAAAATAAGTGATACAAAGGCAGTCACTCACCACCTCCCACCAGCAGACCAATACCTATCCAGTCTGACAACCACTTTGGAAAGACTACCCCCCAACCTTTATTGCTGAGTATAACATTATATGGTACAGAACATCCCTTTGGTCAGTTTGGGTTAGCTGTCCCAGCTGTGTCCCCTCCCCAACATCTTGTCTGCCCCCCAGCCTACTCACTGGAGGGGCAAAGTGGGAAAAAGAAAAGGCCCTGACACTGCAAGAAGTGATCAGCAATAGCTAATAATGTTGGTGTGTTATCAACACTGCTTTGGTCATAAATTGAAAGTACAGCACCATATAGGCTGCTATGAAGAAAGTTAATTCCATCCCAGCCAGACCCAATACACCTGCTTATTCTAAAAGAACTCTCTAGATACTTTTACCATTCCAGCAACATACTTTAAGTCCTGACAAAGCATTCAAAATTGACTCAATAAACAAGAAAAACAAAAGTATAGCCATGTTACTGATGACTTAATCCATGAAGTAGAAACAGTTAACATTGTAGCTATCTCAAATTTTGTTCAGAAATAATTCTGCATTTCTACTATTGTATGAGACAGTATATGTGAGATAAACTAAGCATACTTTACAGAGTTATCAGTTACTGTGTATTTTGCTTAATAACACCTTCTTCAGCATACATTAAAAAAAGATATTAAGAATCCTTGTTTATATTTTTAGGGGGGTTATAAGCTTAGAAAAAACTGCACATCAAAGCAATTAAAAAATAAAAGTGTGATTAAAAACCAGTTTATCTTTGCAATGAAAATCTGAAAAAGCTAGTCACAAAACTGTCCAACTCTCCACTCATGCAGATTTATGTTATAAAGAGAAACAGCACTTGTTTCAGTTTCTGAAGTCAGTTATTCTCCATTCTCAATGTTTTCTGAGCGTTTTCCATTAAAGCCTCTACATGATGTGAGAGTACATCCTTCTGACTACACATATGCAGAGCTGAGTGCTCTGATATAAGTTTACTTTCACCCAAGGCGCTCCCCGTATTTGAGGCAGACCGAAGCAACGGCTCAGGGCAGTCTTTAGCCCCAGTTACGTAAGCCGATTCCTTGCACCAGAACGCCCTACAAGTCCTGACAGAGGAACAGTGTGAGCCGCCACCACCCCGAACCAAATGCGAGGCAACGCGGGGAGTTATCTCAGCCGAGACTTACCACTCCCCCAGCCCTAAGGATAACACGGCCCCAAGCGCAGGGCACGCGGAGTCCAGACCCTGGAACTCACTCCATCCATACTTACCATCGCTCTCGTCACTGTGCCGTCGCCGTCGCGACATAGTAGCACCACCCCTGCGAGAAATCTGCGTGTAAAAGAGGAAAAAGCAGGAACGCTATACCCACAGTCGGAGAAGGAAGAGCACTATGTAAAAACTATACAATAGGGATCAGAATATTTTCCTCTGCTTCCCCTCTCCCTACTTCCTGTTCGTCTCAATCTTCTTCCGGAGTAAAAGAGCAATAGGAAAAGCTAGTGCCTTCTCTTTCATGACTTCTCGCGACTCTCTGGGAGTTAGTGCTATTTTACCTGTTTATTGTACAAAGAACTTGGATGATTTCTAAGATGGGAGAATAGACACAAAGTTAGTGAATTTTCCATTAAATGAAAAAGTCGTATTTACTTTCACTTGTGCCTGATCTCTTTTGAAGGCTTGTATTTTGCCCATTGCATGTGTGAATTGCACTCTGTGTGCCCCACCCCTAGGATACCTTACTGATGTCTGGTGACATCCCAAGGTTTCTGGTAGGCTCCCAGACACAAGCCACATTAGCTCTGATGATCTGACAAGGTAAGAAAATCCCTTGACAGTTTGAAAAAGTTACTTGCTATAAGCAGGTTTGCATCTGGCTCACACCTCACATCAATTAGCACAAGTCCAAATTTCTCTTTTTTAAAAATTATATTTAGACAAGTGATACTCTGAGGTACAGAAAAGACCGTAGCTTTTGATCTTCCTTTACTCAACTGGTTTAGATCCCCTCTACAATTCATCCAGTTTCCTTGAACTCATTCCCAATTTTGTGCACCTTTCACAGCTGCTTACACCTGCACAAAGCATTACTGCTGTGCTGATACAGAAGCATTTGCCTACATTTATAATGGAAAAGATGGGGACTCTATAGGATCAACCCACTCCCACCCCCTCAAACTGTATTTTTCCTGCAGTGTCAAAGCAGACCTGTGCTAATGTTACCCAACACCTCATGTCTATAAAAAGACACACAGCAAGGAAAGCCAGCAACAGGAGGGAGTAGGAATAAGTAGGTCATGCTCTTCATAGATCCCTTTTCTCCTCCCTTGCAGGTACGTTAAGGGTTCAGATATGAGAGTAGATGCAGAAGAATCTAACTGTATGTTAGGGAGTCTTGTGCTTGTGCTTCTCAGAATGCATCCAAAAACTATCCATTTGAACAATTTGTGTTTCTTTAGATAATACAATTAACTGGATTCTTAGGATAAAATTTCTAAAATTCATCTTTTAATGAGACACTAATAAGTCCAGAAAACAGGAGTACTTGTGTCTAGTGTGTTAAAAGAAAACTTATCACAATATGCTGACAGAGATGAACTGTATAAGCATAGGTTAATTTATTTTGTCAGGTTTCCAAAGAACTGTGAATGTGGCAAATGTCCTAACTTTAGTGTATATTTCTCTCTTAGAACTAAATGATAAATAGATGTGCTAGCTCCACCAAGTTTTTTCACATCTCCTTGGAGAAAATTGGCTGCTTTTTGCGGGGTTAATGCTAAAAACGTGGGGGGTGGGGGGGTGAGGTTGTGCTGCCAAGTCTAAAATCCTCTATCTGCTTTAATTTGTCATGTTATAAGCAACAAGGTAGGAGAAGTACTGCTATGTTATTGTGAGGTGAAGGACCCAGGAAAGCTCTCTGGCAAAAGGCTCAGCGCCAGCACCTGCATCTCACTGGTAAGGTAATGTTTTAAGCAGCAGCAGTTACTTTCTTTACAGAGATTTGTCTTTGCTTAGTGCAGGATAATGCGTTTTATGGAGAGTGAAATTGTAATCTGTATTGTCAAGCATGAAAAAAGCAAAACAGCTGTCAACTTGGATAAAATCATAGGAATAGCACTGCTCATTACTCCATAATATCCTTGTTCCCTTAATTCCTCAGACTAGATCCAAGGAGGTCAGTCGGTCAGGTTTCTTAGGCTCCCTTTATAGCCAGTGGGGAAAGACTCCTCTAGAGGGCAAGTCTGAGCAGAAAATTAAACTATTTGAATTGTCTTCCCAAAGGAGTCTGTCTTTCTCTGTGCTGACAGTGGGAGAATGGTCTCCCTAGGCTGAACTTAACCATTGTGGTTACCCTTGAAGTTAACTCAGTTGCACTACTGACACTGGAAGATATATTTCCTAGCTTGACTGGAGTATCTCCAGAAATATCTGCCTCATTTCTCCTTCTCTTGGTGTTCCATTTCCCAGGACCTTTTTTCTAACGTAGAGTGTGATTTTTATTTTATTTTTATTTATTTACAGGCTTTGGATTCTTGTTCTGCCATTTTCTTGAATGCTGAATGTTGTTGTCAGTCACTTATAGCTTAACTGCATAGAAATTATTGTCTGAGTTTTGTCTGTATCCTCTGGTGCAGGATGAATTGTGCCATTGATGCTCTGTGTCCTTTGTGTCCTGTGTCCCAAACGTCATAATATTTTTTCCTTCTTTTTGTGCTTTTTTTTTTCTTTTCTGTATCATCAAAGGTTGGAACAAAACTTCACACAGCATTCTAACTCAGCTAACAGACTTGCATATCTGGTCTGTGACCTCCTTCCCAGAGCCAATACTATTTAAAGCAAAAGAAATACAGTATTCCGCAAATACAAAGACAGTCTTCCTTGTTCAGATTAAATGAAAGGAAGGTACCCCCCTCCCCCATAGATGTACACTTCTCTGCAGCTCCCAGGGTAAAATCTCTTGATGCTTCTTATCTCATAGTATCCCAGCTCTTTTTTCTCCAAGTGTATTTGGTTTATGTTGGGGGGAGAGGGGTGATGCAGGGGCTGCTCCTATGTCACACAGTGCCGGTTCTAGCCAGCTTCAAAACAGACATTCTGCTGGCCAAAGCTGAGCCAATCAGCAAAGCTGGTGGCACTTCTTTGATAACATATTTAAGAAAGGATAAAAATCACTGCAGCATCTGTGAGAGAGAGGATTGAGAAAATGTGAGAGAAACAGCCTGCAGACATCAAGGTCAGTGAAAAAGGAGGGGGAGGAGGTGCTCCAGGAGCAGATACCCCTGCAGCCCATGGTGAAGATCATGGTGAGGCAGGCTGTCCCCCTGCAGCCCATGGAGGTCCACAGTGGTGCAGATATTCACTTTGCAACCTGTGGAGAGCTGATGCTGGAGAAGGCTCCTGGCAAGAACTGCAGCCTGTGGGTGACCCATACTGGAGCAGTTTGTTCCTGAAGGACTGTATCCCCTGGAAAAGACCCATGTTGGAGCAGTTCTTGAATTGCAGACTGGGAAGGACTCATGTTGGGAGCAGTTTGGGAAGGACTGTATCCTCTGGGAGGGACCTCATGCTGGAGCAGGGGAAAAATGTGAGAAGGAAGGAGTGGCAGACAGGAAGTGTTATGAAGTGACCACAACCCCCATTACCCATCCCCCCTGTGCTGCTTGGAGTGGGAGGAGGTAGAAGAGTTGGGAATGAAGTTGAGCCTGGGAAGAAAGGTGGGGGAAAGGTGTTTTAGATTTGTTCTAATTTCTCACTATCCTACTCTGGCATTAAATTAAATTAATTTTCCCCAAGTCAAGTCTGTTTTGCCTGTGACCATAATTGGTGAGTGATTTCCCTGTCCTTATCTTGACCCATGAGTGTTTTCATCTTATTTTCTCCCCTTGTCCTGCTGAGGAGGAGGAGTGAGAGAGTGGCTTGGTGGGCACCTGGTGGCCAGCCAAGGTCAAGTCACATCACCATACCAAGATAGATACTGCATTTGTCTTTTCAGTCAATTGAGGAATTTTTTCCCCCTCACTCCCTTTGATTCAATAAATTTTGTTTCACCGATTCAGAGATTTTGTTCATTTATGTCAGTGCTGTAGATGGAATGAATAAGCTAGATTTAATGTCAATATTATGCACTGACATTTTTCATTCTAGCTACCTGAATTACTGGGCACAATTCTACTGTCTGTCCTCAGGCAAACTTCCAGTGGGAGTTTCAACTTTATAACGGCTGTAGGATTTGCCTGTTAACCAGTCATCACTTTTTTTCTTGCACAAGTTTTTGTAACTCTTTTCTATCATTCTTAAGAAAAGATACAAAAGTGGCTACTGAACATTTTTTCCAGTTCTTCTTTTATTGTATCCTTCTTTCTCAAGACCATTGTTAAGGGACATTAGGAATGGCCACCACCTCCAGCAGCTCTGGCCCAGGACTCCCTCCTGCCCGCCCACTAGAACCCAGCCTGGTGTGCTCAGGGACCTGGGGTTTCTGCCCAGGCTGAGGGACATAGCTGCCACTTTCCCATTTGGAGGTTCAACCAGTAGCAAAGCTGAGCACGTATCACAGAGACACATACACAGGACACTGAGATGGGCAATCACACAGACTGCCACAGACAAGGCACTACCTTCAACAGCACATACATAAAGGACTCACATAAAGCACAAACACAGACAGCCAAGTCTCCTTCCTCCTCTTTATCTGGCAGAGACAGAAGTTCACTAGTGAAGGCACACACACACAACAGTCTGTGGATTCACAAACACACACACATTTGCGGATCCTTTGAATTCCAGCATGGTCCCTCTGTCTGCCTAGTACACCTGCACAGATCCCCCTACTCACCAGCTGGTCCAACTTGCAGTTTGCTAGTGAGTTACATGCACACACCTAGTCTGACTCCAGTTGCTGGCACCCAGTCCACTCACACAGTCCTCCCAGTAGCTGGCACTTAGTCCTTGCAACATGAATACACACAGAATAGAGAATGAGATTACACAGAGAGATAGTTAAGAAAGGATTTAATAATAAGATAGAACAGATGGCAGTGATCAGGCACAGGGCTCAGCCAGACAAGGGTACTGACTGACCATGTTTTACATGTAGTCAGCCCCTTTTGTCTACCCCCACTTTGTTCCTCCTTGCTCCTTCCCCTGCATGTTGCCTCATCAGTTGGCATAGTTCCACTGACCCCTTCCAAACTCCTGGGCCTGCTTCTCCTTTTGACTCCCAGGTACAAATTGCTTCAGAGTCACTCAGCTCTGTGCAGGCTGCACAGAGGTGAAGGAAGAGGTGTGTTCCAACCCCATCATTTCTATCACACACCTTTACTCCAACCACCCTG
This sequence comes from Falco peregrinus, assembly GCF_023634155.1. Classification (NCBI taxonomy): domain Eukaryota; kingdom Metazoa; phylum Chordata; class Aves; order Falconiformes; family Falconidae; genus Falco; species Falco peregrinus. The sequence goes on from NC_073743.1 coordinate 25,943,754, forward strand.
CCCCAATGAAGACCACACACTCCATATCTTTATCCTTGAAATGTATTCTTGTGCTCTCTTCCTCACTCTCTCTTAAGACCCTGGCTTAGTTTGCACTGGTACAAATGTACTGGTTTGGGTTCATGGAGAATTTGTTGTTGTCCCAGGCTACCTGTAAGGTGCACTGTTGATTCCATGAATCAGACACCTTTGTTTTCTAGAACAAATGCACAGAGTCAAGACCCTTCTCCCAGCTGCCATCAGTGCCTGACTGGAGGGAGTCAGGTGCTAACTCCTGCCTATGTCTGAGCACGTGTTGACTACTCTGTTCAAACAGTGACAGCAGCTGGAGGTACCTCTGGAGAGAAGTGTATGCCATTCTGATGAGCTTTCTCTCCATAGTGCTATGGGTAGTGTATGCTATTTTTGAGGAGAAGCTATTTGCTCTTCCTGTTATCAGTATTGTTGTCTTCCAGACAGTTTTATTTGCAGAAAGTACCACTTCATTTTCTGTACATAACCAAATCAAAGATTAGAGATGGTTGTTCCCCTCAGGCCTCCAGGACCCTGCAATATTAGCTTCTAGTGAAGATGTCAAGACCAGAAATGCACTGTACTTGTAGCACATTCAAGTGGATAATTTTATCTTGACAACTAGATATTTTTAGTGTAGTGTTCTTGTATTTGCTTTTTTAGAGCAGCTGTCATGGTTTAACCCCAGCCAGCAACCAAGCACCACACAGCCACTCGCTCACATCCCCCCACAGCAGGATGGGGGAGAGAATCAGAAGAGTAAAAGTGAGAAAACTCGTGGGTTGAGATAAAAACAGTTTAATAATTGAAACAAAATAATAATAATAATGATAATAATAAAGAAATTGTAATGAAAAGGAAAATGACAGAAAGAGAAATAAAACCCAAGAAAGACAAGCGATACAAATGAAAACAATTGCTCACCACAAACCGACATGCTCAGCCAGTCCCCAAGCAGTGCCCCCCACCCTCCAACCTCCCCCCTAGTTTGATTGCTGAGCATCATGTCACATGGTCTCCAGATATTCCAATATCTCTTTGGTCAGTTGGGGTCAGCTGTCCTGGCTGTGTTTCCTCCCAAGTTCTTGGGCACCCCCAGCCCACTCGCTGGTGGGGCAGTGTGAGGAGCAGAAAAGGCCTTGACTCTGTGTAAGCACTGCTCAGCAGTATCTAAAACATCCCTGTATTACCAACACCGTTTCCATCCCAAATCCAAAACATAGCCCCATACCAGCTACTGTAAAGAAAACTAACTCTATTCCAGCCAAAACCAGCACAGCAGCCTAGGAGGAGCTCACTTTTTTCCACACCTTTAAAGTTGTTGTGTTTGAAGAAATTGTACCTGTGGGTACTGATACAAAAACTACCTCCTATAGAGAAACTGGTAAGCTGATTTAAGGAAAATTAAAACCTGTTTTTAAAAGAAATTATAACTTAAGCAAGAGTTAAGTGAAGAAAAAAAATCACCTTCAGCAAAAAAGTTTCCTTTTGCTCAATTACTAGGATATGGGGAAGGAAGATGTGGAAAATTGATCTGTTGTTGGTAGTCAGAGTTCCTGGTGCAGAGTGTGGGAGAAGAGGATAGAGAATGTATGAGAGGAGTATGGAGACTGTCTGACCATTACTGATGGGAGATAAGAGAGAGGAGGATAGAGAATGTCTGAAGAGAGATGTATGAGAGGAGGATGGAGAATGTCTGACCTGGCAGGAGATGAGAGAACAGCTGGGTATTGTGAAGGAGAGTAAGAAACAAACATGGTTATCTAGTAGTCAAAAGGTGTGTGCATGCTTGTAGTGATATATAGCTATGTAACTGCATGAATGGTTTCTGCCCTGAGCCTGGTGGTACATATGGTTGAAATTTGTATTTGGGCTTAGAGATATAAATATGAGCTTCTCTGTACAATAAAGTGTCTCTGGCTGCACCACAACTGGAGTCCATGCCTTCATACGCCACACAGAGGCTTTGCTGGATCAGGCTTTGGTTTGCTCAGTCTTTAACTACTTTGAAAAGTTAAGACTGAACTGTTTTATTCATAACTATAATAGCACAAGTGACATCAGTTATCTAGCATTGGGGTAATAATGTTGTGCTTTGGTGTGAAAATCAGTCACAAGGCATTTGCTTAAGGAGGATATAAGGAGAAATTACATATAATTGTAGAGGACTGAAGGCAGTGGGTTGATTAACATTGGTAATATGCATCTGTGGCCTTGCCTCAGAGGCAGTGGGTTGATTGACATGGATGATGTGCAGCTGTAGCTCGTTCCTGCTAAGTGGTTAAATAGCACCGAGGAGGGAGGGAAGAGAGGTTGGATGGAAAAGGTCCTGGATGAGGGAAGAATCTGGATGTAGCAGAGACAAGTAGGTGTGTAGTTGGGCTTCTGGAGGATGGAGAAATGGTATGGATAGTAGAGTTTGACCTATGGTAAAGCCTTGTTGCAGCTTGCTTGTACTGCAACAATGGGTGCTCTGTGTGAGGCAAACTGTTTTGGACTCAAATTACTATATATAATGATTAGGAAAATTTTTTTGGTATGTTAATATATTTATAACTGTTCTAAATGTTTAAGACAGCTCAGAAATGGTACTGTATAAAGAGCTTCAATGAATTGTCTTTGTGGTTAGCCAGTAATAAGAATCAAGCTGCATCTGAAGAGAATTCTATAGAGTGTTTCTGTGGACTTCACAGGTTTTGGAATGAAAACTAAAGCTCTACTTCAGCCAGGAGCTCTGCTTGGCCTTGAGAAAATACTCAAGTCCCACTCAAGTTTAAAGTTTAGCATCATTGTGTGCTTTACTCAATTAAAGGCTAGTGATGGCTGTTATGTGAAGGGGGGGAGAGAGACTTCTCTCAACCCATAGTGCAGGTGTCCTCAAACTTTTTAACTAGGGGGCTGGTGCACGGATGAAGTGGCAGGAGGTCATCTGCACTGCTTGGTTCCCCCCAACCCCCGGCAGGGGGGTTCTGTAAATACCGGGGGCCAGTTTGAGGAACCCGGGGTCCTCAATCTGGCCCGTGGGCTGTAGTTTAAGGACCTCTGCCCTAGTGTTTGATCTGTCTACCAGTGCTCCAGGAAAGCTGAGATCCTTGTGCCAGACCAGTCTGTCAGTGTCCTGTTACAGGGACTCTTCACTGAACAGTCTCACTGGATCGGAAGGCAATTTGATTGACTTGTTCAGGGAAGTGCACCAATAGCATCAGGGGACCAGTCAGCAGGCCTTCCCACTTTATATAAATGTTACCTGCTGCCAGTGACTGCTAGTGCCCACGAAGGACTAATACTAACAGTTTATGGAATAAAACTCTTTATTAATATAAAATCATTACAAATTAAGGTTTGTGATTGTGGGTGATAGGGACTGTCTGCATAAACAAGCTTGAAGTGATATACAGGTCACAACACAGGAGCAAGCACAGGAACAGGACAACTCGGTCAATGATTCCATTGACACTGGTAAACCTTTCGATCCAGGTCCTATAGACCCAGAAAAGGACCCAGACTCCCCCCCCCCCCCCCGGTGTCTGTCCTGATGCACTGACTGTATTTTCATGGAGGGTGAAAGGGGGTCAGAGGGATCAGTGGCAGGAATGCAAGTCAGAAGTGCTTAAGCAAGGAGATTTGGGAGTCGCTAGGGCATGTTCAGTATTTTGTCAGACAAATCAACCTGCAGAGTGGCAGCCTGTGCAATACGAGGCTGTTAAAGGGTTAAGCAAAGCAGTGCGGGAAGGGAGGATTCATAATACATTTGCTATGTCCCTTCTTGAAGTGATGGCAGAGCCTTATACACTCACACTGCATGATTGGAAGTTACTGCTTTGTATGGTACTAACTGATACAGTCTATGATGTGGTTATCTGATTTTTGTGAGCTATGTGTAGTGGCCTTGACTGAAAACCTTAATCGGGGAATTGCTGTTAACTATGAGCAGTTGGCTGGAGAAAATAATTGTGCTGATTCTGTGACTCAGGCAAGGTATCCCAGGGACAACTGTTTGCAAATGAAGAGACGGCTATTAAGGCAGTCTGGATGCGGGAGTCTTGCCACAGTCTTGCAGGGTCCTAGAGAGTCTTATACTAACTTTATTGATTGGCTTCAGAATATTTTGCAACCACAAGTCGAGCATGAGGAAGCTCAAGGGTTGCTTTTAAGACAACTAGCTATGATAATGCCAATGAAAATTGTAAACAGGCAACTTTCACAATCGCAACCCCAACATGTGTCAAATGATTGTAATGCAGAACTCACAGCAGACTGTAACTCTCAGGTTGAGTTTTGGAATGCAGCATAACAGTTTTTCTTTTTTGCTTCTCTAATCTCTTCTGTAGAGTAGTACACACTCTTAACTTGCTTAGTGATAAATAGGTGTCTGCATGCTTGTAGTGATATATAGCTATGTAACTACATGAATGATTTCTGCCCTGAGCCTGGTGGTGTGTGCAGCTGTGGTTTGTGTCCGGGCTCAGATGTAAATAGGGGCTTCTCTGTTACAGTAAAGTGTCTCGGGTTGCATATAAAAAAAAAAAAAAATATGGGGGGAAAATCAAGGGAACAACCCCAGAGGCATGTTGAGAGAAAGCATGCTATGTTTTGAATTTTCTGAAAATCTGTCAACCATGCGGTGCCTCCCATTGTGTGGCACATTGTTACTTGGTGACAAGCAGCAAAAGCACGAAGGCGTCTTAGTACGCATGAAAGACCCTTGTACCAGGCATTGGTCGGGACCCCATGAATTCTTACCTTGGGGAAGAGGTTGTGCTTGTGTTTCTACAGATGAAGGTCTAGGTCTACGATGGATACTTGCTCCCTGTGTATGGCCTGAGCTTAGCGTGCCGGATCGTGGGAGAGCTGCTGCTGCCAGTCAACCCAACAACTAATGTGTGGCCTCCTTACTGAACCAGTCTTGTTTGGTGTGCCCTTCCTGACTTGCAGAGATTGTTGCAAAAAAGTGAATGTATGTAGGGAATGAAGAATCTTACTGAAAGCCTTGATATTAGGGATAATTGATTACCTCTGTATAATGTTAATCCAAAAGAAGTTGATATTGTTTGCACTTTGAATGTTGATAGTTGTCTTTATGTAGATGCTAATGTGGTAGGAGGCTATGATGGGACCGTGACACCCACATAAATCAACACATGAACATGCTGATAAGCATAATAGGCTTAAATGCAATATAGCTTTGGATGAAGCATGTAATGATGTCGTGACAGAGGGAAGACACAGTCACTCAATATGAGTGATCAGCAGACTTTCTTTATTGTCCCTTACAGTCACCTTTTATGCCTTGTTATAATTAGCTCATACATATTACAAAAGTTAAGCTCATTATTGGTTAGTTGCCTAAATACCAAGCCCGCCCCTAGTTTCTCTTCTGTAGTTATCTCTTCCCACCTGCAACATTCTTTTCCCACCACAGTCTTCCTGTTATTGTATAACAAGAACAGCCAAGGACAGTGTATTTTTGCTTTACTTCAGATAAGCTGAGAGCGATGTGCATTTTTGTCCAGCCAGCTGGACTATGTCTATGTGACCTTTCAGCTAGCCAGTTATCCACAACTCCCCCGTTTTTATTTTGGGCGACATAGGCCTGGTTGACCATTTTCAATAACAGCGTTTTAACACAGGAAAATACACAGCCAACTTATAAAATCTCAGTTCAGAAGTATAATTCCTGAAATACTTGAAAAATAAAGTTAGCTTGAAGCTTTAATTTAGATGCTCTTTCTGTTCCAGTGATATAAAAAGTTTAAAAAATTCAAAGGTAATTTTAAAGTTCTGAACATGGACTAATGCAAGCTCAAAACCCCAAAAGAAACCAAACTGATGTTTGACCAGGAATATTTGCAAATATTTTAGTGGAAAATCCCTGACCATTAACAATTTTCTGTCCAAATAACAACTGCCCTTATGCAACCAACCAGTCCCTACATTTTCTGAAGAATACCTCATTGATATCAAAGAATTAACAAAGGGGAAAAATTAGTTCTAAGCTATATACATTCATAAGTGGATTTTTCAATAGTTACATACAGATTTACACACTAAGCCATAATGGCTTGTAGGTGATACACACAAGAAGAGTACGTTGCTTATCTGTCTGAATGTCTATGCTAAATTTGACAACTGTGCCACAAGCCAAGCCTACATGGGTGCTGTGTGTTATGCACGTTCCTTAACAAACAGAAGTATAATAGACAAATTCCCAAGATCTAGTCCCCAACCTAATTATATTATTTTGTAGCCAATTAAGGAAAATAACACAAATGTGCATATCTACATGTGCACACACCTTTTAGTTCAGAACCAATCTGTGATATAAGGCCTTAGCCTTATGGCATCATCGAATCTTAACGAGTACAGTAATTAAAAATGCAGTCTTACTGTAAGTGCGATTTATGCTGACATTCCCTCAAATGCTACACGTGAGTATTTCTCACTCAACTGCCTCAAGTTAAAATAGTAGTATTTGTTAATATGTATTAAAAAATCATTATTTCTCTACAATAGCAGTTGACTTCCATAACACTATGTAAGCAAAAGAGGCTTAAGATGGGTTTTCTGAATGCTAACAATTTATTTTAGACTGTCTAAACTCAGGTCTTGAAAGATTTCACTCTGCCAGATGTAGAAACACTGTTGCACTCCAGTTGTGATATCCCTTTTCCCAAGTTGTCACATGCACATCTCGCTCAAGCAACATTATTGTCAAAGTTTCTCTCTGCTACATAAAAGCATATTGCACTTGTAGATATAAAAGACAGCACCCTTACTTAGATTATTACCTCATAACTCTTAGTATACCTTGTATCTCTGATTTCATCACTTCAAAAATTCACCAGAAGCAGATAAAACCACAGCATCAGACTAAACTACACCTTAACTGCTGATTCAAATAAAGGCATTCTCTTCCAGATATGCCTAATGCTTACAAATAATTTTGGCTGGTTTTGATCAAAAAACTATTATTACAATAATGATCAAAAATAATAATCCCGTTTGCAAAATGCCTTTAAGCCAGCCTCCTAGTCCCAACCAATTTCCACATTCAGAATACAGCATAAATACAGAATACAGAATTATCTCCATCAAGGCAAAAAGGCTTCTCTTTAAGCACAGAGATGTTTGCTAGTTCAAGGCAGAAACCCATTTCTTGTAGGGGACATCTGAAGCACTTTTTTTGGTGGGTTTGTAATCAATTCCGTATTTTTCCTTGAGAAGCTTAAGCTGTTCCTCTTGTTTCAGGAGAGTTTCCAACTCTGATTTGTCGAATAGGTCCGTATTTCCCAAAGATATCATACATTTCCTCCGCTGTGATTTTATACGGCAGGTTCCGAATATAAAGGATCCGATTGACCTCTGGGGGCAGCCAGATGTCAGCTCGCTTGGCCGCTTGCATCGCCATGGCGCCGATCGGAGGGGGGGGGATGGTGCCGCCTCGGAGAGAAACCGCGGCCGGGACGGGGCCTGCCGGGCTGCGCCGCCGCTCGCCGCTGCCGCGGGGGTCCCTGATGCTATCCCATACGCTAATAACCCGGGTAATTCCTTTTTACAATCTATGTCCCGAACGCTCCGCTTTTCTAAAAAGCATATGAGCGAATCGTACGTCGCTTGTCCCTCCATACCTTCGTCAGCGCTGTTGCAGCCTTTGCGAGACTTCGGCGACGCGTGGCCGGCGGGACCCTCTGTAGGTACTCCCAGGCGCGGGGACTGTGCCCTTCCGCCTCCTGCGCTGCTTTCAGGACCGGTACCCGAATCTCCGTCGAACCGTGGCTCGCAGGTTCAGCCCTCTCTAGGGTCCCTGTTCGGGCGCCATTTGTTGCGACGGAGGGAAGACACAGTCACTCAATATGAGTGATCAGCAGACTTCGTTTATTGTCCCTTGCAGTCACCTTTTATGCCTTGTTATAATTAGCTCATACATATTACAAAAGTTAAGCTCATTATTGGTTAGTTGCCTAAATACCAAGCCCGCCCCTAGTTTCTCTTCTGTAGTTATCTGTTCCCACCTGCAACATTCTTTTCCCACCGCGATCTTCCTGTTATTGTGTAACTTTTGCTTTACTTCAGATAAGCTGAGAGCGATGTGCATTTTTGTCCAGCCAGCTGGACTATGTCTATGAGACCTTTTTCAGCTAGCCAGTTATCCACATAATGATGTAGTTGATTTATGGAACTGATGGGAACGTATTGCAGCAGTTCTTCTCTTATCCGGAGCAACAGTAGGGAAAGCATTAAAGAGTTAAATCACCTTGTTTGGTAGGCAGTTAAGAATGTGAGTCAAATTTGCCACTATGGCATACAAAACAGAGCAACTATTGGCTTTTTGTTGTTGGTTCAAGGACACGGCTGTGAGGATTTTGATGGTATGTGCTGCATGGATTTTAGGCGCCCCATTGCAGCAACATGTTACCAAAATCTGAGAAAATGTCAGCCTTTTTGGCATCCATTCACTCAATTGGCAGTATTGTTTGTTTGCTGTTACCTTGGTTGCTGTCATGTTTGCAAGGGCCCTGCAGAACATGGCAAACCTGGTACTAGCTGTTCAAAAACAAAAAGGGGGAAATGTAGAATTGTATGGAACAGAGATAGTGGGTTGTTTTGACATTGATAATGTGCAGTTTTGGCCTTGCTTTGACGATGTGCAGCTGTGATCCTGCAGCAGAGAGTTAAATAACTTTTAGGGAGTATGAGAAGAAACTAGGGTGAGACAGAAACAAAGGAGGAATGTGATCTCACCTCTAGAAGATAAGGAAACAGCATGAACAGTAGAGAGTAGCCTATAGTGAACAGTGCTAAGGAAAGTGTTGTATGAATTTGACTGTTCATTCAAACTCTATTCATAAGCAGCTTGCTGAGTTGAGAAAAAATGTACAGGCCGTAAAGATTGAGAACGGGTTAATAGACTGGCTACAGAGTTTAGGAATTACTGGATGGTTAAAAGATTTCTTTCTGCACAGAATAACGGTATTAATTGCCATTGTAATCTTTTTAATGATATTAGGCTGTGTGTGGAATTGCTTTATGAGAATGATGAACCGAATGATAAAAGGGGTCTGGATCACTCAAAAACAAAAAGGGGGATTTGTGGAATGGCTGGAAGAAAACGGGCATATTATGAGCAATCCAGACCGAATAACTCGGTTGTAATAACAGGCTGCAGCCCTAACAAGCTGCAGGTGTTATGAAGGACATATGCAAGGCCAAGGGAGATAAACTGTGTATTCACAGAGAGATAAGAGAGTTGGACAGAAAGATGAGAAAAAACAGGATGCCTGCACAAGGGGGGAGCAGCGTGTGGGCACCACACCGGGACCAATCATAAGGGAGGTGGAAGCGTGTGGACGAGTGGTTTTAACCTGTCACCTTTTACATAACAAAACCTTTCGTAGCGTGTGTATCTTTTGCTGAGAGTATAAATTGCTGTAAGTCTTTTAATAAAGTGGCACTAACTTGATCACATTGGTTATATAAGTTGTGTCCGAGCCTTCTGCGTCAACATACAACCAAACTATAATCACTAATAACAGCTAGTGTGGGTTAGTTACTTAGCATGCATAAGTCAATGTTCTTGCCCAATAGGCATCCCTATGGGGGAGAAGACAGGTTCAGCCCGTCAACTGATCCCAGGAGTTACGATGGAGTCTTCCCTAACTTCTCCCCTCATCTGTCCACGTTTTATACTTCATAGTATATTGCATATTCATTCATACATGGGATTGGTTACAAGTTTCTCGCTTCCAATGCAAATTAGTACACATCCTGAGATAGCACTACTGAAGTTCTCTACTAACTACACGTGCTCCTCAAGCAGGGTTTTGCCCTCTTGTGGTGGTGGTGGTGGGGGAGCTATTTGAATTGGAGGTCATGGTCTCCCACTACCACTGTTATCTTTGTCCTATTTTCAACTAATTTTCTGTTGATGTCAGTGGATTGCAACACCTTATCATCCTGTTTCCTCTCATAGCCAAACCTACCCTCACTTGAAGGTTTCTTTCTGTGTAACTTGGATAACTGTGTTCTTTTCACTGTCTGTTCTGTGTTTCTCATGCTCCCCAAGGCTGACTACCTTGATTAGAAGTCCCTTCATTCATAACAGCTTTAGAGAGAGTCAGTTTGACCTAGCTCTGTGAACACTGAATCAGAGTTGGGTAATTCGGGAGTTTAGACAACAGTTTCTCCTCCCTCTGGACTTGTTTCTGTCCAGGACTAGTCCATTTCCATCACATTTAGGTGGCACTTGAGTGACTCTAGTCATACATATTGTTGTTGCTAACTGGTATCATGTGCCCAGTGAGGTGTAGTAGTACCTCGGAGGCAGGTAACTTTGAGATGGAGGTGTGTGTTAGTATTACAATGAGATTATTTAATCTGAGGAAAGTCATTTTGCCTCAATGGCTGGCTCAGCCACAGACATCTCATGGATTCTTCATGTGATAACTGGTATGCAGCTTATCAGCTGTATGGTACCATCAAGTTCCCATTCCTGCAGGGAGCACAACAGAGCCTGGTCACGGGGTCTCCACTCCTCTCCATCCTCCATCACTCCTATCAGCATGTGCTGAGCTGGCAGGGTGTGTTGCTTAGGGAACTGTAGTGATGTAGATTCCGTGCATGCCAACCATCCTGAAGGTGATACCTGTATTTTACCCTTAAAAACTTTCTTTAATACTACACTTCTATTAGGTCCCAGTTTTCTCTAATCCCCCCCCCCCCCCCCCCAAGTAATTTTCCCACACCTAGAATTGCTTCTGTTGAAATTTAACAATAATGTTCCTGCTTACTTCACTGAAGCAGAATCAGTCCCTAAATTTGGATGTGCACCTGACACAGATTGTGTCTGTTTTGTTCTGTTTGTAGCTGCTTAGTACAAATTATGGCTTCCACTGGTATTTTCTGCCACAGATGCTCCTGTACTAAGGCCAGTGATATAGATGGAAATTGGCAGAATGTTCAGGTGCTGATACTGCAACTTGCTGTGCAGCATTCCTCTCCTCCTATTGTGTTTGCATGCAGTTCCATTTATTGCCGTGGGACTTCCCGTGTAACTCAGATATAGAATCGTAGAATCATAGAATGGTTTGGGTAGGAAGGGACCTTCAAAGATCATGTAGTCCAACCCCCTCACCATGGGCAGAGACATCTTTCATTAGAAACCTGACCTTGGACACTACCAATGATGGGGCATCCAGAACTTCTCTGGACAACCTGTTTTCCAGTGTCTCACCACCCTCATGGCAAAAAAATCTTTCTTATATCTAATCTAAATCTACCCTCTTTCAGTTTTAAACTGTTGCCCCTTGTCCTACAGGTCTTAGTAAAGTTTCCCTCCATCTTTCCTATAAGCTCCCTTTATCTATCGAAAGGCTGCAATAAGGTCTGGACCAGCTCTAACAGTTCCACATCTTTCTTGTTTGGGGACCCCAGAGCTAGATGCAGTACTCCAGGTGAGGTATCACAAGAGTGAAGTGGAGGGGAAGAATCACCTCCCTCAACCTACCGTCAACAATTCTTTTTATTCAGCCCAGTTATCAACTATGTCTGCCAGTTCCCTTCGGACCCTGGGATGCATCTCATTGAATCCAATGGACTTGTGTATGTTCAGGTTCCTCAGGTGGTCTCAAACCTGATCTTCTCCTACAATGAGAGAGTCTTTGTTCCCCCCAGCCCCTGCCTTGAGGTTCAGGTACTTGAGAGATGTAGGAACAGTGATTGCCAGTGAAAACAGAGGGGAAAAAAATCATTAAGTACCTCAGCCCTTCTCCATGTCAGTTGTCGATACTTCTCCTTATTTGTCAGAGTGGGTGCATTTTCTTTAATCTTCATTTTCTGGCCAACGCAGCTGTAGAAGCCCTTCTTATGATTCTTCACATCCCTTGCCAAATTCAGCTCCAACTGTGCCTTAGCTTTCCTGTTCCTATCCCTGCACACCCAGGCAGCATCACTATATGCTTCCCAGAACACATGTCCCTGCTTCCACTGCCTGTGGATTTCCTTCTTGCACTTCAGCTCAACCAGAAGATCCTTACTCAGCCATGCTGGTCTCCTGCCTTCATTGCCTGATTTCTTATCTGTGGGAATTGAGAGCTCTTCTGCTCTAAGAGAAATGTCTTTAAAGAGGTGCCATCTCCTTTCTGCTCCTTTATCCCTGAGGGTAGTTTCCCAGGGGGTGCCATGCACTAATTTATTAAACAACTGGAAATTCACTGTCTATCACCAGCCCTGTGGAGAAGGACTTGAGGTACTGGTAGATGAAAAATTGCACGTGAGCCGGCTGCATAAAAAGTAGTGTTGCCAGCAGGTTGAGGAAGGCAATTCTCCTCCTTTACTCTGCTTTCATGAGACCCCACCCGTAGTACCACATCCAGCTCTGGAGCCCCCTGTACAAGAAATACATGGACTTGTTAGAGCGTGTCCAGAGGAGTCCACGAAAATGGTCAGAGGGCTGGAACACCTATCCTATGATGAAAGACAGAGAGAGTTGGTATTTTTCAGCCTGGAGAAGGCTCTAGGTAGACATTATTGTGACCTTTCAATAGATAAAGGGTCCTTTATATATTATATAAAAGGGCGGGGGGGGGGGGGGGGGGGACACGACTAGATGATCTTTAAGGCCCCTTTACAAGCCAAACCATTCTATGATTCTATGATTAAGAAATTATCCTTGATGTTCTCCAAGAGTCTCCTGGACTGCGTACAGCTTGCTGCGCTGCTTTTCCAGCAGCTGTCAGCGTGGTGGAAGTCCCCCAGCAGGATCAGAGCCTGTGAGTGTGATGATGCTTCTAGTTGAAGTAAGAATGTTTCATCAACATCCTCCCCTTGATCAGATGGCCTGTAGTAAACACCAACTATGAGGTTTCCTTTGTTGGGTTGACCTCTAATTTTCACCCATAAGCTCTCAACCTGTTCATTGCTGTCTTTCAAAGACAGCTCTGTGCAGTCAATCCATTTAATTTTTTTATACATAGGGGGCAATCCCCGGCTCTCCTTCCTTCTGAAGTTTATAGCCATAGATTGCAGAGCTCCAGTCATTTGATTCATCCCACCACATTTCTGCAATAGCAATTATATTGTAGCTTTCTAGCTGCACAGTGTCTTCCAGCTCCTCCTGTTTGTTACCCATGCTGAATGCATTGGTGTAGAGAGCACTTCAGTTAGGCTGTTGACCATGTCACCTTTTTAGAGGAACAAGCCCTAATTCCTTTGAGGCATTTATCAGGTGTTGCCTTGTTGGTTCCTAACACAGCAGCAGCCCCTGGCTCTTCTCTGTTGCTCAGAACTCCATCCCCTTCACCTGATAAATCATACATATTAACAGATCTGTGACAAGATCTGATGGCAGTATTATCCAACCTTCTTGGGTATTGCAGTGTCTTGGTGCTCCACTGCCTAATGGAATTCTTAATCCTGAGATAAGCACTCTGCTCACAGTGCCTGTGGAAAAGTAAGTGCCTAAGAGAAGCTTTACCTAGATTAGTCAGGAATGAAAGACGGAGGACTAGACAAGGCTTCTGGCCTTTAGTAGCTGAGATGGGTAGGTGCCTGTCTTCACTAAGGAATGCACCTTTCTCTGCTATGGATATAGAACTCTGAATACGAGCTTTTGGCATTAGTTGCAAAGCCTAGCATAAATTGTAGCTAAGCAATTGCAGCATTTGCCCTCAAGGTGGGAGATCTGTTTGAGTAGCAACTTAATGTCATTCAGGCTGGGATTTTTCCTGAAGAGAAAGCAATGACTACATGTGGTGGGCTGACCCTTGCCAGCAACTAAGGACATGAGCTGCTCGCTCACTCCTCCACCTGTCAGGTTGGGGAAGAAAAAAGGAAGAGCAAAAGCAAGAAAACTCATGGGTTGAGATAAATACAGTTTAATAAATGAAGAAAAAGGAGTGGGGAACAAGTGATGCAAAGGCACTCACCACCTCCCACCAGCAGAATGATACCCAGCCATTCTCCAAGGAATGGCTACCTTGGAAAGACTACCCCCCAGGTATTTTGTTGAGCATGATGTTATATGGCATGGAATATCCCTTTGTGTTCCAATGATTATTTAATTAGTTCTGCAGATTAGTGCAGATGACAAAAGAGAGAAATTCCGCTCCAAAATAAGCAGGTTTGTGGCCGCTGGAGCATTTGGCTAGGACATTCAGGCAAGAGCCTCTGACTTGAATCAGAGCAGAAAATGAAATGTCCCTCCTATATTCCAACTCCCAACCAATTGGATATTCCAAGGATGGTCAGATCTTGCTTCTTTTCTCCATGGATCAGAAATGGCACACTGGAGCTGAGAAATTTTCTGTAGGTGAACTCCATGAGAATTGGTTAATGACCAGCCACCATGAGGCACCACCCTGAGAGATGATCAATGCCCTGAGCCTGTCAGTGTTTAAGAGGCATTTGGACAATGCCCTTAATAACATGCTTTAACTTTTGGTCATTCCTGAATTGGTCAGGCAGTTGGACTAGATGATCGTTGTAGGTCCCCTCCAACTGAAATAGTCTTCTGTTCTGTTCTATTCCATGAAGTCAGCACAAAGCACTTTCAAAGGCTTTTCTGCTGAATGTGTTGGGTATGTGTGTGTATGTTTAAACTGTACCATTAAATATCTATTTGAGTTCATTATCAAGCCAGCATTAAGTATGGGCAACCCACCAATCCCATCTGGAACTGGCTAGAGTTGTGGAGCATATGTGGTGTCTTCTGATGGCCACTGAGAAGGTGCGACTTCTCAGCCTGTCATTTCCAGTATGTGATTTGGGCAATCTGGTACAAGCCTGCTGTCACTGTCTCCAGATTTTCTGCCAATTTGCTTTAAACAGGCACTGTGCAGAGAGATTTTCCAGCTAAAAGGAGGGATTCACAAATACCTGGTAGAGGGTTTTGATAGATTCTATAGGGGGAAGCTTTTGGTATTTGATGATCATTATACCATTTGTTCTAATGAAGATATTTCAATCAAAGTAACTGAGCAGAAAAGGCTGGGGTTATATTGCAACAGTCTCTATTGAGTTGTCTAGGGCAGAGGGAGTCCAACTACCCTATGGACTTCTTCATCTTACTCTCTCAGTGCTGCTCCTTTCTCTGGTGATCAGCTATTGCACAGCTTGAAAGGCAGCTAAAATGAGAATGAGAGCAAAGGGAGCACAAGGCAAGGTCCCCTTAAAGCTGGTCAGTAAAACAGTGTCCCCCACAGAATGGCTGCTGTTATGAGCCACTAGCAGCTGTAGAGGTGTCAGATGCTACTGCTCAACTGTCCAGTTGTTGCTCACAGCACTGATCAAACCATGTTTGGCCCTAGTGACCAAGTCACAAAATGCTTCTCATGCTTGCCACTAGTGCCTGCTCCACTAATCTCAGTGAACATAAAAATAGACTGGCCAATCTAGAAAGTTGTGGCACCAGAGTATGGAGCACTCGGTTGTTTCTTGTTTGAAAAGTTTGTGGCCTTCAAAATTCCACTGACCTCTAGTTAAAATTGATAAAAACATTGCTGTCTTCTGACTGGGGTTGTTCTTCAGCTATTTCAACTGAAATAGCTAGTTGCTGAGAAGAGTCAGATACAGATATAGAAGGAACCTGGCTGTAGCCTTTCTTTAGGGATTAGTGCTGTTTTTTTCTGAGGAGGTAACTTTTTGATCATCAACTGTCATTCTTCTGCATTTCCTGTACTATCCACCTTGAAGGTGCCTGACTTGATGCAGAGATCCAACATATTTTGAGATATCATGGTCATCCCTATAGAAAGATCAAAGGGGGAGTGTTGAGGGTGGCTTAAAGGGGCAGGCACCACCTTGATGGTGAAACTGAATTAGGAAAAAAAGCTTTCTGTTAGAAAGTCCTGATCTGTATTGTGGATGGATTCTACCAGAACTCCAAATGACACCCCATGCACACAGAGACAGGCCATTGCTTACAGACAGAGGCAAGTCTTGTGGTACTCTTTTTCCAACAGACAGCATTTCCTGGGGTGATGGTTACCTAACAGTACGTTTCTTGTTCTTCTAGCAGCAAGAGTCTGTAAATCTAAGTGTCTGTTCTGAACTGAAGGAAGCAGTAGCAAGCACTGTTTTCCTGGTCAGACCCTATCCTGAGAGGCAGCTTGCCATAAGCTTTTGATATCAAAATGCCTTTCCTGGAAAGGACTAGACTTTGTCTCAGGAAGGCCAGGCTGAAACAACAATAGAATACCTGGAAGACAATGAGTAACCACTTGAAAGAGAGATTGAAGCCCCTTGTGCCACAGAGGTGGACATTTTTGATTGGTCTTAGCTGCATACACAGAAGACCTGCAGAAGCGACAGATGGAGCAATATAACTCTTAACTGCTGCTTCTCCCTTCAGCATGTGGATGCTGCAGGACACTGGGGCCAGTGTAAACTGCTCCAGTCAACACAGTTGTGCTGGTTTTGACTGGGAAAGAGTTGATTTTCTTCATAGTAGCTTGTATGGGGCTATGTTTTGGATTTGTGCTGAAAACAATGTTGATAACACAGGGATGTTTTCATTATCGCTGAGCAGTGCTTACACAGAGTCAAGGCCTTTTCTGCTCCTCACACTGCCCCACCAGCGAGTGGGCTGGGGGTGCCCAAGAACTTGGGAGGAAACACAGCCAGGACAGCTGACCCCAACTGACCAAAGAGTTATTCCAGACCATGTGACATGATGCTCAGCAATAAAAGCTGGGGGAAGAAGAAAAGGAAGGAGGGACATTCAGAGTGATGGTGGTTGTCTTCCCAAGTAACTGTTACATGTGATGGAGCCCTGCTTTCCTGGAAATGACTGAACACCTGCCTGCTGATGGGAAGTAGTGAATGAATTCCTTGTTTTGCTTTGCTTGTGCATGCAGCTTTTGCTTTGCCTATTAAACTGTCCTTATCTCAACCCATGAGTTTTCTCACTTTTACCCTTCTGATTCTCTCCCCTATACTGCTGGGGGGGAAGTGAGCGAGTGACTGTGTGGTGCTTAGCTGCTGGCTAAGGTTAAAGCATGCCAACTGCTGGTAGCCTGCCCTGATGTACCTAAGCTGTTGTAAGGAAGGGCTTACATCATGCTCTTCTGTTGACTTCAAGGCCTTCAGGACAGATGCTCAAGGAAGAATATGAATGTACAGAGAGGTGGCTGAGGATCATCATTGAACATCTCATGAAGTAAACTGGTCATAGGGAAAGATTAAGCTGTTTCATTAGTTAGTTCGCAACTGATACTTGTGCTCTCAGGCAGGGCTTCTAAAAATAGATTCCCCTTTGTCATTGTGATTAGATTTTGAAATCACAACTATTTTGTTTTCTTGGAAGGTCTCTCACCCACATGCAGGAGCGGGCTGGAAACTAGGACCATGCGTGGCAATCAGTTAGCTGAGGGGAATGTGCTCGAGCTTGTCTAGACAACAATTAACATGATGAGGCATGTTTGCAGAGCACAGGGGAGTGGGAGAGGGATGGCGCCATCGCCAAGGAAAGGTAACACCTTGCGGTTAATTGCTGGTAGTTAACCACCAATCAGGGATTGCCTAGTATGCAAGGCTTAGCTTCAAGAACCAATCTGTTTAAAACGCGCAGCTTCTGAAAGTGTATAAAACCGCGTGCTTCTGTACAATAAATTGACATTTGCTTGCATCAAGCTGCGTCCCGTCTCTTCATTCGCCGCAAATTGGTGACCCCGACGTGATGCGTTTAAGGATCCGATGTGAAGGGCTCTCGAATCGCCTATCTGAGCGACATGCAGCGAATCCCACAGAACTTTGAATGGAGCGCTGAAAGGAAGCAGGAGCCGGCCTGAAATCCCTCCGGAGTTGAGAGGTGAGCTGTGGGAAATCCGTAATGGGGAATCAGGCTTCGTCCCCAGAAAGAGACGTTTATGGACTCATGAAGGGTCTTCTAGTCAGATCAGGGAGTCCGTGCCTCAGTCTCCTCAAATGGTGACCCCTATGGTGGTGTCCCGAAGCCTTGGAAGATTAGGGACGGAACTGGTCGATAAAAAAGACAGCTCGTGGAAGAGGGCTGCGTTCCGGAGCAGACGGCTTGGCTGAACGATCGTCTTGTTGTCTGGACCAGGCGGACAACCTAAACCCCGAGGATAACGCCTGTATTCATCGAGACAGGTGAGCAGCCAAGAAACTTTAGAGACTTTGAAAGAATGAAAGTGTGTACAGACAGCAGCCAATTGTATGATGCTGCCGCAGAGGGGAACTCCGTGTCGGGAATGCATTTAGCACCTTGGTGGCAAATTCTGACTACTCTTTGCCAAGTGTGGACTAATTCTACTATCGGTGCTAAACCAGAGGAAGCTGTAAATTCCACCGACAGCGCGACTCTTCTCAAGACACCGTCAGCGATGGCGATTCTGTCCACACCTCCTCTGCCCCCAAAGCTTCTGTCACTGATTGCAGCGACCCTCACAACACAGGAGCAAGCACGGGAACAGGACAACTCGGACAATGATTCCATTGACACTGATAAACCTTTTGATCCAGGTCCTATAGATCCAGAAAAGGAGCTAGACCTTTCCCCCACCCCCTCGTCTCTCCTGATGCATTGATTGTATTTTTGGGGAGGGTGAAAGGGAGTCTGAGGGATTGGTGACAGGAATGCAAGTGGGAAACACTTAAGTGATGGGTTTTGGGAGTCGCTATGGCATGTTTAGTATTTTGTCAGACAAATCAACCTGCAGAGTGGCAGCCTGTGCAATACGAGGCTGTTAAAGGGTTAAGCAAAGCAGTGCGGGAAGGGAGGATTCATAATACATTTGCTATGTCCCTTCTTGAAGTGATGGCAGAGCCTTACACACTCACACTGCATGATTGGAAGTTACTGCTTTGTATGGTACTAACTGATACAGTCTATGATGTGGTTATCTGATTTTTGTGAGCTATGTGTAGTGGCCTTGACTGAAAACCTTAATCGGGGAATTGCTGTTAACTATGAGCAGTTGGCTGGAGCAATTAACTGTGCCGATTCTGTGACTCAGGCAAGGTATCCCAGGGACAACTGTTTGCAAATGAATGAGATGGCTATTAAAGCAGTCAGGATGGGGGAGTCTTGCCACAGTCTTGCAGGGTCCTAGAGAGTCACTAACTTTAATACTAACTTTATTGATTGGCTTCAGAATATTTTGCAACAAGTCGAACATCAGGAAGCTCAAGGGTTGCTTTTAAAACAACTAGCTGTGATAATGCCAATGAAAATTGTAAACGGGCAACTTTCACAATCGCAACCCCAACATGTGTCAAATGATTGTAACGCAGAACTCACAGCAGACTGTAATTCTCAGGCTGAGTTCTGGAATGCAGCATAACAGATTTTTGCTTCTCTAATCTCTTCTGTAAGAATAGTACACGCTCTTAACTTGCTTAGTAAATTAGGCTGCTAGCTTGCTAAACAAAGTAATACTACAAATACTGTTCTTTTTTTCTGGCTTATTAACAGATGTTGATTCTGTCCATCATATGTTGCTACAGAACCGAGTTGCTATTGATTTTTATTATTAGCACAGGGACACAAGTGTGAAGGCTTTGATAGGATGTGTTACGTGAATCTGAGTGACCACTGTGAATTAATTTACAAAAGTATACAAAACTCAAAAGCCTTAAAACAAAGATCTGCAACAGAGCCAGGGGCGGGATGCCTTTGGTCTCTTCTCACGGCTGGGAAACTTTGGGCCATGACTCAGAAGTATTACAGGTTTTATTATAATTATCTTTAACCACCTTATTGATGTTTGCCTTATGTCTCCCATACCTTTTTTTCCTGTATTCAGTGTTTAGTTGATTGTCACATAAATCAGGTCATGGTCACCCAGCTACACACAACCTTTGCCTTGTCGCAATTAACAAGCAAAAAAGAGGAGGATAGAGAATGTCTGAAGAGAGATGTAGGAGAGGAAGCTGGAGAATATTTGACCTAACAAGAGATGAGAGAACAGCTAGGTATTGTGAAGGAGACTAGGAAAGATAAACATGGTTATCTAGTGTTTAATAGGTGTCTGCACACTTGTAGAGATATATAGCTATGTAACTACATGAACGATTTCTGCCCTGAGCCTGGTGGAGCATACAGCTGCGGTTTGTGTCCGGGCTCAGAGATGTAAATAGGGGCTTCTCTGTTATGGTAAAAGTGTTTCTCTTTGCATAAAAAAGAGAGGGAATGAGGGGAATGACCCCAGAGGGATGTTTCTAACTTTTTGACTGAACCAGTTCTTGTTTGGTGTGCCCTTCCACCTACGTATGTTAATCCAAAAGAAGCTGATATTGTTTACACTTTGAATGTCGATAATTGTCTTTCTGTAGATGCTAATGTAGTAGGAGGCTATGATGGGAACGTGTCGCAGCGGTTCTTCTCTTATCCAGAGTAACAGCAGGGAAAGCATTAAAGAGTTAAATCACCTTGTTTGGTAGGCAGTTCAGAATGTGAGTCAAAATTGCCACTGCTTTTTGTTGTTGTTTCAGGGACATGGCTGTGAGGATTTTGATGGTATGTGCTGCGTGGATTTTAGGCGCCCCATTGCAGCAACATGTTATCAAAATCTGAGAAAATGTCAGCCTTTTTGGCATCCATTCACTCAATTGGCAGTATTGTTTGTTTGCTGTTACCTTGGTTGCTGTCATGTTTGCAAGGGCCCTGCAGAACATGGCAAACCTGGTACTAGCTGTTCAAAAACAAAAAGGGGAAATTGTAAAACTGTACGGAACAAAGACAGTGGGTTATTTTGACATTGATAATATGTCTTAGTTGGTTTTTTATTTGTTCTATTACTTGTGCCTTGTTTTTGCTCGGTTTCAGGGGTTCTTTTGTGCAACAGGAAGGGGGAGATGCAGGAGCCGTCTGGAAACTAGGACCATGCGTGGCAATCAGTTAGCTGAGGGGAATGTGCTCGAGCTTGTCTAGACAACAATTAACATGATGGGGCATGTTTGCAGAGCACAGGGGAGTGGGAGAGGGATGGCGCCATCGCCAAGGAAAGGTAACACCTTGCTGTTAATTGCTGGTAGTTAACCACCAATCGGGGATTGCCTAGTATGCAATGCTTAGCTTCGAGAACCAATCTGTTTAAAACGCGCAGCTTCTGAAAGTGTATAAAACCGCGTGCTTCTGAACAATAAATTGACATTTGCTTGCATCAAGCTGCATCCCGTCTCTTCATTCGCCGCAGGCCAGTGCTTCCTCTCCAACTCTTGTCCTAAAGGATGTCTCCCCAAAGCAGCTAAACCTGACTCAGATATGGTTCTCTCTTCAAACTCAAAGGGCACGCTGTAGATTCTGACTATAGACATATGGGCCTACTACTGTGCAAGATGTTCCAAGCAATTGGACATTCTGGCTATAATCTAGAATAAAAATGATGCTTATCAGTAATAGCCATGAGGTAATCAGGGAACCAAATGCTCCACACTATCCACGAAAGTGCCCATCTAAGCATGGCATCACTGGGATGTATATATGTGCTCAAAGGCTGAGGAATGCCTTCCTGCAGTGATGACCAGAAATGCTGACTTACCTGCTAAAGTGAAGGTGACTCGTAACACTTGCACAGAATAAGACATAAAAAAGTTTGATCAAGACAGTCTAGGATTCGTTTTTAAACTCCTTGAACACACCTATTGTACTGAGTCATAAGTCCATGTATACACTGAAATTTCTGCTATTTTGCTCTCAAGCTGCTTCTCAGGACTTCTTTGCAGGAATCACTTTCCACAGAAAGGATGAGCTCAGTCACCCTGCTTCAGGAACCACAAGCTTTTAAAGCAATCTTTTGTTATAGGTCTGCATTGAGAAAAATTGGCAGCTTTAGTGAGGGCCTACCTATTTTTTTAAAGATCCAGACACTTGTTTTGTACAATGTGGAGATTTCCATGCAATTGCAAGTAAGGGCTAATCTACAAAATGTCTTGACTAAGAAAACTGCCCAGCTCCAGAAACTTTCTATTGAAAAATGCGTATTATGATGATGCTAGAACTTTGTTAGCAGTAGCACTGGTAGGATCTTTTTGGCCATAAGTTGTATCAGACTTTTTTTATTATTATTTAAATAGTCTTTTGTTCCTGTTTCTAAGGTACTTTCAGTATTAGTAAGCAAAAACCAGTGTTTAATCATGGAATCACAGAACGGTTTGGGTTGGAAGGGTCCTTAAAGATCAACTAGTTCCAACCCCCTGCCATGGGCAGGGACACCTTCCACCAGACCAGGTTGCTCAAAGCCCCATCCAGCCTGGCCATGAACACTTTCAGGGATGGGGCATCCACCACTTCTCTGGGCAACCTGTGCCAGTGCCTCACCACCCTCCTCATAAAAAATTTTCCTTCTTATGTCCAGTCTCAACCTACACTCTTTCAGTTTCAAACCATTTCCACTTGTCCTGTCACTACAGGCCTTGGTAAGAAGTCTGTCTCTTTCTTATAAGCCCCCTTTATATACTGAAAGGCTGCTATAAGGTCTCCCTTATAGCTTTATCTTCTCCAAGCTGAACAACCCCAGCTCTCTCAGGCTTTCTTCACAGGAAAGATGTTCCAGCCCTCTGACTGTTTTTGTGGCCCTCCTCTGGACCCACTGCAATAGGTCTATGTCTTTACTGTGCTAGGCACCCAGGAGCTGGACTCAGTACTTCAGGTGAGGTCTCACCAAAACAGAGGGGCAGAATCACCTCCCTTGACCTGCTGGACACACTTCTTTTGATGCAGCCCAGGATTCAGTTGGCTTTCTGGGCTGCAAGCGCACATTGTCAGCTCATGTCCAATTTTTTGTCTACCAGTACCCCCAAGTCCTTCTCTGCAGGGCTGCTCTCAATCCACTCATTCCCTAGCCTGTACTGATATGGGGGATTGCCCTGACCCAGGTGCAGGACCTTGCACCTACCCTTGTTGAACTTCACGAGGTTTCAGATGGTTGAAAGCATTTTGTCAGCCTAACAACATCTATTGTAGGCCCATGTGTAGTAAAGGTGAGAAAATAATAATAATAAAAAAAGCTGAAAGACAAAAGTTGTTGCAAGAAAATGTTCCTTGATATTCCCTGGACATGTTCTTAACTGCACACTTTAGATGAAAGAAGAGGAAATACTTCAAAGCTTTCATATAGTTCGTGCACTATTTAAGATAAATTTATTTATCCTTCATGCAGGTTATATAGGTGATTTTAATGCATTTTCCAAATAGAAAATGTATTTATTGATGATACTCCGTGATTCTTCAATATCATGGAGGGAAAGAAGATTTAGGAAAAAAGAAAGTTTTGAAGTTCTGAGACCTAGAAAAATAAAAGAATAATGAGCTTAGAAGAATTAGTGGTCAGAAAGTTCCACCAAAAAGACAGTGAATTAAATTACAGAGGTTTTTTTACAGCAAGTTGGGAGCCCAAAATGTGAGTAATACTATAGCAGGATCAATGAGGACAAAGGAAACAGCAATAAGACTGCATACAATGCCAGAACTGCTTATGGGGCAAAATCTATGAGCCAGGAGTTCTCATTTGCAGCCCACACACTGACACAGCATCACTCTTTTTGTTTTCACATGTTCACAGTCAGTTACAAAGCTGACAGCACTTGCATGGCAGCTAAAAATGAGTGTATTTCTTCTCAATAAGGTGCTGCACAGTGATAGTGCCATGCATATTTTTTAAAGCTAACTTTTTTCTCCGTAACTTTGACCTAGAGCAGATTCAAGCATGTTTCTGGTAGGTCATAATTTTCTGAATGCCTGCATAAAACAAAACTAATGAAACATAGAAGAAAACTGTCATAATGAGCATGTGGGGCTTATTAACAGAAATGTGATAGGCAGTACTGTTCATTGTGTGACTGATAAATACCTAGAGGAAAATAAGGAGCAATATCTAAATTTGAGGGTGCATTTTTATAACAGCTTTTGTATTTTTAAGCAAGATGGACAAGCGAATTTTCCACAGAACATTTTTGCTCTGTGAAGTTTGCCTTTCTATATAAAGAGCTCATCTATATTTTTTTCCCACATGGTTCGAGGAATGATGTAGCATCTCAAATTAAAAATATTTTTCAGTAACTATCTTATGAAGGCTATTGTCGCGATGGAGGGAAGACACAGTCACTCAATATGAGTGATCAGCAGACTTCATTTATTGTCCCTTACAGTCACCTTTTATGCCTTGTTATAATTAGCTCATACATATTACAAAAGTTAAGCTCATTATTGGTTAGTTGCCTAAATACCAAGCCCGCCCCTAGTTTCTCTTCTGTAGTTATCTGTTTCCTCCTGCAACATTCTTTACCGACCGCAATTTTCCTGTTATTGTATAACAAGAACAGCCAAGGACAGTGTATTTTTGCTTTACTTCAGATAAGCTGAGAGCGATGTGCATTTTTGTCCAGCCAGCTGGACTATGTCTATGTGACCTTTTTCAGCTAGCCAGTTATCCACAGGCTATCACTGCTGACAAAACAGAAGAAGGAGAGAATTTTAAGTATGCGTTTTTGCATGGCATAGAAGTGCAAGTTTTGAAGAAATTGTAAATCCTGTATACTGTAAAGCTGGAAAACATTTAGTTTGCAAATAGGCAGAGAAGAAAAGCATGGGAGAGAATAAAACACTTGCACATTCAACAGCTATTGAGAGGCTCTACTTGTTGCAAAGTGATTTTAGCTTTTTTATGTGGTTATCTTTTGTGTATATAAGTTCTTTGGTTTTGCAGAGGCAATGGAGGAAGAGGCCCCAGAAGGCGTAATCTGGTTTGCTGTCAGTGGAGCAGTTTTAAATTTAAGCACTGAATCAGTCAAAGTGCAGTTTCACTCCCACACTAGTTCCCCTCTTGCAGACTGACAGCAACTGGAATCAGATTACTTAATGGCTCAGAAAGGCACGTGTTGTATAGTTTGGGCCTAAATTTTAATTGCAATAAAATATTTTTTCTTTATAAAAGGCCTGTTCTTGGGATTGTTAATAGTACTCTTCTTCTTGTTGGGCACTTTATAAAAGGCCTGTTTTTCTTAGTATTCACAAAGAGGCTACCCTGTTTATTAAATTGTCCTACACCCACTCAGTGGCCGCAACGGTTACCAGTTTTAGCTGAAAGGTATCCAAGTATGTCACTATGTTGTCAGATCATGTAATGATGATAATATTGCAGAACAGTTTCAATGACGCTAGAACAGAATGTATCATGCTGTTTGACTAAGGGATTTCCCCTCCTCTTTTAACAGAAGTAACAACTTTGCAGACAGCAGTATCTAAACAAAGGGCTGACAGCAGAGCTGGAGACCCTCCAGCTCCGTCCTCTCTGGATCACGCTGTTCACCTGCAGGTCGGGATTCTCTCCTGCTTGTCTGAACTGTCACAAAAGGCGTGATTACCTACGTTTTAAAACAAATTTTATTTGTAAGACTCAGAAGAATCTCACCCTGATATACCAAAATAAATATTTTTTTTAGAATCAATGCCCCAAACCAATCAACCAACAAAACAGAAGATGGAGCCAGAGAGCAGCGTTTAAAGCAAATTGCCAGAGAAGATTGGGAATTCCAACTGCTAAGCTTCAAACAAGACTGCAGATGAGGAACTGGAGAAAGTCCTTGCTCCAAGGCTCCGGTGTGGTACGAGGGCATGGAAGGTGGCTGCACTGTGTGTAAACACATCGGTTCAAACCAGAGGTCTTCTGTTGTCACCCTGTACATGAATGCATGAGCCACTGTTAATTGCTCATAAGCAGACAGCCTAATTCTGCTCTATCCATATCAAAAGAGTGAAAGTCAACCCGCATCAAGAAAATAAAGACCAAAACTAAGAGAGGGAAGGATGTTTGATTTACCATGGTGGCGTAGCAAAACGCAGAGCAAGAGAAATGATGCTAAGAAACAAGGATGAGGTAATAATAACTTGATATAAAGTAAGCTGTATTTTTCAGCTTGTTTTTCACTCTGATGGATATACTCTTCCAAGAAAGTTCAGATAATCCATACGAGTAACCACGCTTTCTACAAATTCAGAATTTATGTTAAGAAGAAAAAGAACCTTTAAATTATGTCATCATATAAATTTCCTTACATGTAATTTTTGTGATTTCCTGCAAAAAGCACATACCAGAGGAGCACCATATAATTCTTAACCCTACAATTTTTTTAAATGTAGAAAAAGAACTGAATAATCTTGCTTTTTTTGGCATCAAATTAAATTACTAAATTGTCTTGCTTTTGGTCCTAGCAATGTTTTTAATCCACACAATTTAACCTAAAAGATATGACAAGAAATGGAAAACAATCTGCTAGGAAGTATTTATAAGATTTATTTTCTTGATATTTTTTTTTCAATTATGTGGGGAAACACTTTTCTAAAGTACTCTAATTTTGCTTCTATAGGTACTCATTAAACTTGATGTCTACAGTGATTCTAACTTGAAGTCTTTTTGTCCATTAGTTTTTGTCACTATGGGAAAATTGTTTTTTTAAAAGTTTTTGTTGAACTGTGTGTGACAACAGTAGATCTGTGAGAACACTCAGGTTTTGTTGTTAATTTCACTGCCTTTTCCTACCATTACGATAATATTCTTTTAGCTTGTCGGGTGGAATGCAGGAGGAAGCTCCAGGTTCCCATCTCACTTTGAAATCTTTCTTTCTTCTCTGTTTCCCTTCCTCCTCTCCTCAGGTTTCCATGCATTACTTTTTCTTCCCTCAGTCATAGCAAAACTGCTTTGGTGTGCAATAATTTCCCACCCATATTTCCCATATAAGGGAGAGTAGAGCATTGACCTCAGGTTTGCATACCTGGTAAAGTGATGTACTAGACTTCAGGATACCTTTCTATTATTCACACACCTTCCTGGTCTTGCAGAGGAAGTCACCATTACAGACAAGCTTTAGAACATGCCCTTAAGATTTTTATCATGGCAGCTGGAGCCTCTCTTGCATTGTGGTTTTTTTTTGTTGTTGGTTTTTTTTTTTCATTTCCCCAATGGGTAACTTACTTCCAAAGATCAAACCTTTATAAAAAAATCCGTATTTTATTTCAGCATATTATTTGGCTTTGGTTCAAAATGCACGCCCACCTTTCAGCATTTTCCTCCAGTGTCTCAAACCTTGAAGGAGTAGTGTTGGACCTGAAACTGTTTAAGGATATAGGAGAGACAAACAGGGAAATGTAATATGTCTTCATATGCAATTGAAAAAAATCCAGCTAATCTGGGGGATACAAAGGACCTACTTCCAGTCCCGTGAACCATGGCTGTTTATTAAGATACTAATTTTCTCCATTACCTGCTTCCTTAAAGGCCTGTTTGGCAAAAAGTATTCTGGGTCTCTGAAGAGCCTGCAGTCTGTTGTCTCCAGCATACTCTCAGCCCCCATTTATCTGTCAGCCCAGTCACAGTGCCCAGTCTTGAATGCAACCAACTGCAAAGACAGCGGACCTTGCCAGTTCTAAAAAACATTTAGATACATGTCCATTCTGAAAACTATCAAGTATATACACATCTTCAAAGAATATCACGTCTCATCAAGTTGCAAGATGTGCATTTCTATCTGTAGGTCTAGCCTATGACCACAGGTTCATCCATAGTGGTACAAGGATTGGTCTTTGCCTCTTTAGTATTAGTTCCTGTCTAAGAACTGCAAGAAAGAGATATTATCTAGTGCAATCACACATCCTCTGGGAAATACTTTGAGACTGCAGATTCATGTCCTATAAGCCATTTTACAGCCACTGGCTGTTTCTGTCTGGACCTTTCCCTCCACAGGATGCTCTGACGGCTGAGCAGAGTATAGCTTAAATGTTGTGCTGTTCTCCTGCAGATACTGCCTGTTTATTTAGTATATCAGAGATTACTAAACATTGTGAAAATTTAGTTTCTGCCCCCAAAAATTTACTATATTTTTCCTCTGTTGCCTATTAGTACATAGGCAACATTGCCAACCAACCGGGCAAGGAGGGCCTGTTCTGTTGCTGACACTGTTGTATGTTACTCCCAGAGAAAAAAATAAACTCCTGATCTCCAAGTTTTTCGTATCTGATTTTTTTCATGAAGAACTGCTACTCATTGGCTTAGTGTGGGTAAATTTAAAGTTACAACTGAAGTAACGCTTCCCAATCGGCTGACTAGTTCTGTGATGCAGGGTTACAGTTTCAGACACCGAACATGATTTTCCAGAATCTTTTTGAGACAGATTATGAAAGTCTGGTGTACACCTCCTGGAGGTGCTTTTCACAGGCTTTAGCACAGAGCTTTGCGCAAGTGATTTGATCTGCTTGGATCTCGATGAATCCATCGGGAAAGGCAGGCGAGCAGTAGCATCTTGCGGAAAATGAGCTGCTGGAAGCCTGCTGCCTTCCCCTCAGGAACAAGCTCTCCAGGGGTGAATCCCTGCGGCCAGCCCCCACCAGCCCAGCTGCCTCCGCGCTTTATTTCACCCATTTTCAACACTGAATACTGAAATTCACGTAGAAATCGTTATGTAAACGTTGTGCAGAAAATACTAGAGAGATGTGAATACGACAAGGTCCTGCTGTCCGATGTAGCAGCAAAAATCTCGTCTTTACCTCACCTGCTGACCTCTAGCCCCAAGGTAAACGCAGAGAGGAAAAAGTAATGTAAACACAGGGAAGCAGTCGCCCCGTTTCATCTTTACTCCCTTTTCTTTCGCAAAAGGGTTCACCGCAGCGTGACGACGGGGCGGCAGCAAAGCAGCCTAACGTGCCGACCGGGCGGCAGCAAAGCAGCCTAACGTGCCGACCGAGCAGCCCCAGGCGTTTGTCAGGAGAGGGACAGGATTATCTGGCTGCCCCTGAGAAGCACCAGCGCTCGGCCCGGGCAGCCCGCGCCCCCGGGACGGCGGCCATTGAAGCAGACGTGCGTTTAAAACGCCGCCTGCCCGGCAGGTTTCCCTCACGAAGGCGCGGCGCAGCAGCCCCATACCGCGCGATGGCAGCGGGCGGCCGCCATTTTCCCCGCCTCAGACCACCGCGGCTTGGGGGCGGTGCTGCCGCCGCGTTGTTTCTTGCTTCCCAGGGAGCCCGCGGCGGCGCCAGGCTCCGGCAAGTCCCTCCTCCGCCTTGGCGGTGCGGGCTGCCTCCCTCGGCTGCAGCCTCCCCCGGCCGCAGCGGTGGAGCCCGGCGGCCCCGCGGCGCCCATGGCGGCGGAGCCGCAGCCCAAGGCGCTGACCCGCAAGCCCCTCCTGCTCAACAAAGTGGAGGGCTCGCAGGAGGTGGTGAACATGGCAGCGATAGTGCCCAAGGAGGATGGAGTCATCAGTGTCTCAGAGGACAGGTACCGGGGAGCGGGCGTCCACGGGACCCGCCGTGGCCGTTGTCCGTCACCTCCCACCATCGCTCCTCCGTAGTGGTCGACCACCATTGTCATCGACAGGTGATGGTGGGAGGTGACAGGTCCCGCGGTGGTGGTCCACCACGGTCACCGGCGAGTGGCAGTGCTGACAGACCGCCACCGATGTGACTGTGGACGCCCCGGCTGGAGTCTCGGGCAGCGCCAGGGTCGCAGCGGCCCCGCACGGGGACATTGCTATAGGCAGCCGCGTCTGGCCCTGGGTGGGAAGGAGCTTTGGGCAGGGGTCTCCAGCCTGGTGTCCATCTTCTCCTCCGCTGCCGTGTGGGTCAGGGCCGGGAGCGGGCAGAAGCGCGGCTGGAGCTGGCGGGACGGGAGTGACTCCCCTCAGCGTGGGTACAACGGGGTCTGAGATGGCCTTCATCGCAGGCGGTGCCGGGGAGGCTGTGGAGATCTTTGACCGTGCCTGAGGACGGTGGTGTCATTGGCTACAACAGCAGTTTTGGTTCCCGTTTCCCCTCTCCAGGCGTTTCTCGGTAATTGTTTAAAAATACCGTGTACCGGCGGTAAGATCGTGGAGTGACATCCCGTGCTGTAAAGCTGCCAAAGAGCAGGATCCGTTCCGGCCGGTCAGCTGGGCTGCGCGGGCTCGGAGGCTGCCCAGAAGCAGCTCGGTGTCTGCTGAAAGAGCTCAAACTTCATTCAGCCCTGTGGCCGGAGCTTCAAAACTCTGTGCTGAAGGTGCCCTCCTTTAAAGTAAGAGCTTCTTTTCCTTGCAGAGCCCATAAATAACTGTTTTAAGCAGAGTTTCTTTGCAACTCAGATGCGTGGTGTAACCCGTGTCCCCAGCTTGAAAGACAAACGTTGACCAGTGTGTGAAGATGTTTTGGTTCTCAAGGGTTTTTGGTAGACTGCTTCTCTGGGATGCCAGTTACCCTGTTGAGCGTCTGCTTTTATGTCTCTGCTAGCTTTCCAGAAAAGTGTCGGTATTTCTTTCATCTTGTCTTTGTCCTGCCTGTGAGTTAGTTTTCAGTCAGTTGTCAAATATGAGTAAATTTAAGATCATTTTTCATCTAAGCTGTGGTCTCCAAGTGACCTCTCGTGCCTCACAACAAGAGGAACTGAGCTACTTAAAATTACACTGTCAAAGGGACTTCAAGCAGAGTATTATATTGCCATGTGCTCACAATTTTGTCTTTACATTTTTATGTGTTTGTTGTGGAGCTGAATAAAGCTTGAGTGTGTTTTTGCTCATTGTAGGTTGTTAGGCTCACTCAGCCAATTCTTTTTATCTGTAAGAGAGTATTCCTAAAATTAATTTGCTGTGGTATAGGTGCTGTCTCTCTCAATCTCTGCCTCTCCCCCCACCTCAGAAAAAAATAAGTAGCTTCTGCTGTTTTAGCACATATGAGTTGTTGAGAATATTGATGCTCCAAGTTGATATTTCTATGTAGAATAAGGGAATTATCAGATAACTTTGTTTCGCTAATAACTGATATGTCAGGTTCAAGAAACAAGTGGTGTACAGAAACCAGGGGTTTCACATCAGGAAACTCACTAGTTAGCGAGCACCACCCTCTCCCTTCCCATCCCAGAGCAAACACCTGATGTAGGTCAGTTAGGTCCTGCTTGCTGATTAAACTGGGTAAAGAAATCTGCTGATAGATGTCCAGAATTTTGCTGGTGATGCAGAATAGCTCTACAGACAGTAAGTCTGGAGGTTCCCAGGCTATTTTCTGTTTAAAGGCACTAACCAGGTAGTTTGCCTGCTTGTGGGGCTGGTTTGCAGTGTCTTTGAAAAGCTGCAAGCTATGATTGTGCCTCTTATTTTTTTTTACACATGAAAATGTTGATTGATGGCTCTTTCTTTCATTTTCCACCTGCATTAGCATTTTAATTGTAATTAAAAAGTTCAGAGTCTAAAACTCATTTGGCAGGAACAGCAGGGTGGGAGTCGAACTTGGAGGTCTTGGGATACCTGGGGTGGAAACATAGTTTAACAGACATTCAATACGTGCGGCTTATGATTAGGCTTGTGCAGCTCCTTATGGTACCTTTGCCTGTTTGGTCCTGCCTTCTAGTGTTGGTGTTGAGGTGGTTGTTTAATGGCCTTAATGGAATGTGGAGGGCTTGTAGTGATTCCTGGAAACTCTAAAGGATGTTTATGGAGATGTTATCTGTCTCTCTACTTGTTTGACAAATAAATGAGTTTTGGCCAAGTTTCTCAGCCTGTGATATGTACTGAATGTTCTGAAACTTTTGCAGAGGACTTCAGCTGAACCAACTTGCCATCTCCAGCACTCTCCTCATGCTGGGGAGGATGAGTCTTCTGGAGATGAAAGGGAGGGAGTTCTCAGCTGGACTGCTGGCTCATGGCTGAATATACCATTGTTGAAGTTGTTAGTAGTTTTAACACACACAAGAACTAGGTACAGCTTTAAAGGTTTTCTTTAGTGCATGGTGTGGCTCTAAATCCGTAAACCCTTCAAAGCAGGAGCTCGGTTTCTAGCCTTTATTTTGTATAGTACCAGTGGTTTTATCTGGCTTGAAAAGCCACGGAAGTGGTTTCAGCTATAGCTTGCAGACATAGTCGTGCATTATATAGCCCTGAATTGCTGTATTTGTAGCATATACATGCATATGTTTTAAGAAATAAAATGAAAACTAAGTAATGATAGAGAGTGTGGTAATTCCTCATAAAGAATGGCATAGAGGAGGAAAGGAGTAGTCTCAGGGGGGGTTTATATATAAACTAGATTATCTAAACTTTACATAATCTGCAAGGTTAGATTTTCTTTTCACTGTGCATCACCTGTATGATCTACATATTTCTCTCTTCTGAAACCTAGTCAGTCATGTTAGTTGAACAATGTGCATTTTGTCCAAATCTTAGTTGTTTTGTCTGATTCCTTATTAGGGCAAAATAGACTGAGCCTGTTACCTCTTTACAAGTACAGCTGGCGTGCATTGGGAGGGATAAAATGTAATTTTATTTTGTGTTTTTCTTCTAAGGAAAAGGGATGCACCTGTCTAGGCAGGTGAGAGTTAAAGGAGTGGCAGCACATTTTATCCAAGAAGGTATGAATCTGATACAGGAGGGCTACAAGAAAGAAATTATTAGCTTTCATCCATGCTCTTTCACCTGCCGGCAAACGAGTGGAATTAACAGACACATATATTCAAACATGTGGAGTCTTGAGTGATCTATAGCGTTGAATGCCCTAGGTGCTTGCTACACATGAAACTAAAGTGGGATTTTTCCTAACGTGCACAGCTGGCTCTAAGCTGTCATCAGCTTCCTGTGTGCTAAAAGCATGTGCTACCATTTCAAAATTGCTGAGCAACCTTGTCTTTTGTTGCCTTTAGAGGGAGATGTGGGTGTTGCGCATGTCTGAAAAGTAGGTCAGTGGCATGTCAAGTTCAGACTTATCTAACTTCATGCTCCAGAGAAGATTTAGTGTTGTTAATCTTACCTGAGCATGGGGATATGGTGGGAGAAGTGCACTGACTCACTCAGCTTTTAGTGCAAGCAGTTCTGCTTGGTGTTGGCACACTTCTGTGTTTCCCAGGAGTCTGCCAGTGATGTGAGTGCTAATGCAGCTGGGTGTCTGATGTGCTGATCATGTATCACTGTTCAAGACTGGCAGGAGGGGGCTAGGTGTCATCATGGTAAACCTGCACTTCACCACTAGCCATCTTTTTTTTCACTAGCTATGTTGTAGGTGAGGAAATCTTGGACATGTGCTGGTGTAGGCAGCTGTCCTGGTAATTATGAATTCCAGTCTGCGCCCTGTTTTGGGTGGGAGTTCTGTGCTCACTTCCATGCTACAGACCTTGGAAATGTAGGTGTTGGTGTTGCAGTCAAGAACTCTGTTTTCCTTAAAGTGCTCACAGGAAAGAGGTAAAAGCTTTCATAATCAACTAAAAATTGTCAAAATCCGTTCTTTTTTAAAACGGGCATTCTAGTCCTCTAGGCAGTGACAAAACCTAGAAGAAAAATATTTATGCCATAGGGTGGGGTTTTGTATTGTGTTTTTTTAAATAGGGGACCAGAGACCTTTGGCTTCTCCACTACCTTGTATCACCTTACTTCATCTTGAACTGAAATGTCTCAGTTTCTTTTTATGGATCACTATATAAACAGTGAGCCCAGACTGTCATGTACATTCATATTAGTGTCTTCATCTCACATAGCAATACAAGCTCTGCATTTTTCTCTAGGTTTGGTTTACAGTTTGAGGTTTTTAAATGTAGATGTGCACTTAAGCTGTGGTCCAAGGCTTGTCTTCTGGGTATGCTAAGTAGTAGGTTCTTTAGGGCGTATGAAAAAATGTATGACTGTCTTGTGTAGATGAGATCTTGACTTTGGTAAACTAATGTGGATTCCCACTCCTAGCTCACCATATGTGACAAGAAATGTCAGAGTTGTCTTTGGCGTCCTGCTGACATGCCTTCTAGCATGGAGAAGTATGATCTTTCCACCCCTAAATATCAAAAGCAATCTTTTTGCTCCTTATGGTTTTCTTGTCCAGATCCAGAACATAAAGCATATATCATTATAGTTCATCCCTGTGAAATACCTCTAGTGGAAAGGTAGGATTCTTCACTCAGTGTTGCAACCAGGCAGTGTGCGAGGAACTGCAGATCCTTGGTAAACTCTCTGTGTTTCCTTTCTCCTGTGGTGGGGTGGTAGAAAGTGATTGATTTGCCCAGCAGTATGGTTGCAATACAGGTCTGCAATTATCATCTAAGCACAGGGATATGTTGCTGACAGCCATTCTGCCTTGTGTGTGGCTGTTGGTTTGCAGCAGAAATGCAGGTGGTTTGAGAACCGATTTTGATGCTATCCATTTATATATATATCATTCTAAACCTGTAGGTTTCACACCCAGGTTATTGCAGCGTGAGCAGTAGTTTAAGCAGTCAGGTGTGGATGCGCTTCACAGGTGTACAAAGACTTATTCCTGCCTGGAGGTTCTTTAAATTCTGATAAAAACATCAGTCACCAATAAAATTGTTGAGAGGAAATGAAGAAATTCTTAACAGCGCAAAGGTTCGTAAGAGACCTATTGCTGTAGATGCAACTTGTTTGCTCTGAATTTTTTTAAACTAATTGGATGTGTTGCAACTTGATGACTATGTTTGGAATAAAGCTCAGGGTGGAGGTTAGTGCTGGCTGTTCAAGTGAAAGAAGTGGATGCTGGCAAGAGGTTTAAGGACAGACAGGAGGTCCAAACCTCTTGGAATAAGAAACTGTTGCAAATGTTGAAAAGTAACTGTTTTGACTAACATGTATCCTGTTGAGATGCCAAAATTCTGGGACTAGCACTTAAAAATATTTTGCTGAGTGTTTGTTGGGGTTGATTAACTTGTGGGAGACCTTGCAATGTATTTTTTTTAGCCCTCTGTGGTGCTTTGCCACCAGGAGGTGACTTGTTGAAGTTTGCCAGAGCTTGTATATCCCTTCCCTTAAGATGCTCTCCCCCGAGTACTTAATGTCAGGTAAAGATTTAAAGCACAAGCATTTAGTCTTGCAGGATAGCTTGAATCAGAAAGACAACTGCTAGCTCATGTAGGTCAGTGCACAGATTGATGCAACTCCTGCAGTTGTATTAAGTTCATGTCTTAACTGCAATGTGGCAGCTGCAATAATGTGGTATGACATGACTTGGACCGTGACTTGTGCAGACCCAGTTTCAGCAGTGCAGTTACCACTGCAGGCATCAAAATAGAGTGGAACATGAGGCACTTAAGCATTTAGTCAGAAATGCAGTGGTTTTTACTCACCTCTCTGTTTTAGAGATCATTCTTTATATAAAAGGTGTAGATGCATGTATCTTATCTTACAAGCTTTATTTGGAATAAGAAGAGCTATGTAATACACCTTCCATTTGCCTTATGGTAGCCTCTCTGCCAGTTGCTGAACAATGCTCTTGAGTTGCAGCAAGTTTTGGGATGGTGCATCTGTCTCCCATACTAACCAGTTCTTGTTTTTCTTCTTGTCTTCCCTGACCCTGTCTTAATTTCACTGGCATCTGTTTACACAGAGACTGGATCTCTCATCAGTGTGTCTCATGTCTGTCAGGCTTGGTGACCTTCCTCTGCAGTCTCTCCGGTTCTGCAGCTGAACAAGCTCCTCGATGAGAGGGGACTGCACAATGACACCCCTGTGTGTGCCCTGCAGCCCCTGGAAGAAAAGCAAATGCCTATTATGGAGTATGTGCAGTGCAGAGCAGGCATATAACTGAAAACGTGCTGTTGTGGGAAACTTGCTGGTTTTTCTCCTCAAGTTGAAGATGGCTAGAAGCGGCAGTAATGCTGCAGCATTAAAAAGCTGCAATACAATTTAATGTAACTAAATTATTTTATTTAATTTATATGTCAAAACCGACTCAGTTTCATTTCATTTAAAAGAAAAGGGTTTGCAACAATTTTGAAGCTACCAGGCAGGTTCAGTAAGGCTGGCCTTTCACTGAAGGTCCCTTAGCAGACTCAAGGTCTCTAACAGCATAGAATCATTTAGATTGGAAAAGACCTTTGAGATCATCAGGTCCAAACATTAACCCAGGACTGCCAGATCCATCATGAAACCATGTCTCTAAGCACTGCATCTATATGGTTTTTTAACACCTCCAGAAATGGTGATTCCACCTACCTTATAGGATTTTGATTGCTGAGGCAGACTTTTTTTTCTTTCCCTCTCTTCAGCTGCACTGGTTCCTGCATGGCATCTGCTGACAGTGATCTGTGCACAGGTTTCCCAGTAAGATCTTTCAGCTGTGTGATAACACAGGAAAGAGCACTGCTCAAAAGTAGCACAAGTTTTGTAGAATGTTGTTTGTAACAGTCTTAAGAGGTCAGAATATAGTTGGCAGTTCAAAGAACAAGGGAGAAGGAGACAATAGCAGGCTGTAATGCAGACACGTGTGTGCTCCCGTGCTCGGCTCTAAAAGCTTTGTAAATGATGCACAATGCCCCAAGGAGAACAACTGGCTTTTGCACAAGTATCTTCTGTGCATCATTTGTGTTCTGTGCCCCATAACCTCTCGGATGTTGGAAGACCATTTGAATAAAAGCAACTCAGAAGCCATGTTTAATTGCCTTGACCATGGTGCTTCTGTCATTCACCTGTCAAATACAAGTGGTTTTATATAAAACTCTGCCAGTATCTGCCTGTATTTGCCCAGGGATTTGATGGGAATTACAGTAGTCCTTAGCGTAGTCTGTTGCAAAGACAAGAGCAAGAAAAACCATAGCGGTTTTCCTTCTGCATATGGTGTGAGGAAGTGATGGATGCAGCCGTGGCCCTGCAGGATGTGGCAGGCTTCGATAGGGCACCATGGGAGGGGATGGGAGCCATGGCCATGGTGTGCTGAGAATAGCCACACACAGCAGGATGCATCCTGTTCAGCAGAGCCTTGTCCTGCATGGGTCATTTTAGGAAAGAGAAAATAAAAGCTTCCTTCTTTATACTTTCGTGAGGTGAAGTATGAAATGAAGTAAATGGGAAAACTTTAAAACAAACATCCGCACAGGAACAGCAAGTACCCCAGCAAGCAGGTTGGGTGAGTGGCTGGAGCAAGCCCAGAGAAGGAAAAGGACAATTTCATGAAAGGAGAAGCAGGAGAGGACAAGTTTACCAGGCAGCCCTCCAGGGAAGGAGCTTTACATAATCACAAACTCATATGCATCTCTCTGGGTTCTTTATATGTCACAGTCTGTGTGCCTGATGGCTTGAAACTGCACATAAATAATGGTCAAAATGGATATTTGGCTATCAGAAAGCAGGTCATAAATTTTTTGAATTAGACTGTGCTGAAATTTTAGATGGGCAAAATACAGCCTTCATCCTCATGAGTGGGAGAGCAGTTGTGAAGGCTGGGTTAAAAAAAGTGGCGTTTTAATTTTTCTCTTATCCAAGCTGCAGGAAAAAGCATTGTGTAACTAACCTTGGCCAGACTTCGAGCATATGGGCTTTGCTTATTGTACTATGTGCATTCACCACTTAATTTAAGATTTTTCAGGGAACTCTTAAGGTTTTGAGCACTGAATCAAAGGCGATGCCAAAGCACAGTTCTGGGTAGAAAAGCACTGCTGTTCTGCTGCCAAGTTTACCAAGAAGAACCCAGGCTTCGGTTCTGAGAAGCATGACAGTACCTCCACTTCTCAGGTCAAGTCAAAGCTTTGGTCCTGTATTTTTGAAGTCATAGAACAGTGCTAAGCTGTAGTAATGATCAGTTTTGAAATATAAGACACTAAACACTACCCCTTTGAAGCATGTATACAATTGGGTGTTATGTTCTGAAGAGAGAATTCTTCATTGGGGTGATCCAAATGTAGAGCAAAGCTTGGAGAAGATCAGGAAGTCCAGAGACCCTATACAGAGAGGCTTTACCTAAGCTTTTAATTTTTGAAAAGACCTTTGGTCATAAAAATGACATTTCTGTTCCTTTCAGGCCCTAAAATACTTGAAATAAGTTAGGCACACAGTTGCCACAGACCTTACTGCAAGCATTGTTTTCCACCCATACATCTTTTCTTGTAACCAAGGCTTCCATAAGATCTTTGGTGTTGCTGCCAAATGACTATAGAAAACTCGTAACATAATATGTAGGTTGTATTAAAACTTCAAGGTGGACAGAAGATAAGAAACTTTCATTTCCTAGTAAAGTTGGTGATGCCACAAAGGAACCAAGAAGAGGAAGCGTGCTACTTCAGTAGCTTGTGAACTTCTCTACCTGAGAAAAGCATAGGAAACTTCAGGTACAAAAATTAATCTTCAAAGCACATTTGCAATAGAAAGCACTGTACAGTTAGAGATGCTTGTTCTGTAACTATTGCGTAGATCTTTCTGCCTTGTCCAGTTTGCCTGCCACTGATAATGTAATAGAAGTTACACATGTCATTGGGGCAAAGGCTTGCGGAGAGAAAGTCTCTCTTCTGTAGTCTTACATAGCTTATTTTTGTACAAGCTGTTCCCATTTGGGTATATGGATGAGAATTCACACAATATTTATTTCAGTCTTCTCCCCCCACCCCCCTTTCTCCCTTTCTCTTTACCAGCTGATGTGCCTCCTGTTGGGAAGAAGTAGGAATTCACTTTCGCTTTAATATATGAACAAACACTAAAATTATCATGGTTGGTTTCATCCTGCTCCAGTGTCTTTTCAAAGTTTTGCTGATGACCTCATTGTGAGCAGCATCAGAGGAGTGCTTTAGAACTGCAGCTGATACTTGCATTACTGGAGGAGTGCATCTACAGCTGCAGTGGTAGGCAGAAGGATGACAGGTGTCCCTTAGTTGTCACTGCCACAGGAATTGCGATGGGGCAGCAGTAGAGTCAGAAAATAACATGCTAGATGTAGCATCTTTCTTTGGACACTCTTTGACGTGGTGCTGCCCTGTGGCAGTTGCATTCTTCTGCTGCTCCTGAGCTTGGCCCAAGCTGCGAAGCTGCATTTCATGTCTTGGAGCCAGGCTTTCCAGTGGCAAGTAGTGTTGGGCTTTCCTCATCTTTCATGGCACACTATTGTTCCCTCCTGGATTGTGAGGGAATTTATATATTTGAGTTTGAGTTTCTTGTGTGGAGTATCTTGTTGTAGGAGCTTTTTTTTTTTTTTTTTTTTTTATTCCCTTTACTATGGAAGCTTCTTGTTTAGTTTTTAATACCACTTTAACTGTTCTCAGGTTGGTTGGTCTGAAATTGTTCTCTGGTACAGTTACAATACTGAGGAAAGTGTGTCAGATTATTTTAGCTCAGCTTTTAGCCCAGATGTTATAAGATTATGATTGCCTTTTTAAAGTCCAAGATCAAAGGATCAAGAAAGCAACAAAATTTCCTTAGAATTGTATGACCCTTGAATACCCAGAACATAAGGGTTTTACAGCAGTCTTTAGTATTTTTCTATAAAATCTGCTGCTTTTGCTGTACCACGAGATTGCATTTTCTTACTCTGGACACCAACAGAAATTTTTCTTGGCCTCCATTGCATAAAAACTTGTGGAAAAAAACCAATTTTAACCAGATACTAAGAAAGAAGCAGATTTGGAATCAAATAAACTTAAATTATGAATAGCTATCAATTATGCAGAAGTAACATAAAAATAAACAGAACAAGATGTCTAAATTGGCTCTCCTTCCTCCTACATAACTGAATTGATATTGTTTCTGGAAATCACAGATTGGAGTGACACTGGTGTTGCCAGCGTCACATTTGGCAATGTGTTATGGTTATGTATTATCTGAAAAAATTAGGCAATTGGGGGGAAATATGTCAACTGCTGAAGCTGAAAGTTGAAATGGAGAGCTCATTTGTAGAGGGAGAGACTGGGAAGAATGTGTGATTATCGTCCTGCCTTGCAGAGAAGTTTAATTCTTGTTTAATTGGTGTGTATCCAGGCTTGATGCTCTGTAAAAACTTAACTGTTATATCTTTGGTAAGTTTGTATAGTGGTTAGTTGCTGTTGTAAGAACTTAGCAGGTACAGGTGACTTCTGAATCTCCTGGGGAGAAAATGGCCAGGCTAATGTCCATCCTACCAGGGGACTTAGCATCAACTGTTTATTTAATTATCTTTTTCCCACCAGACTCATGTTTCAGATGAGTTTCTGGGGAGGGTGGGGTCTGTCCCCACGTGCTGAGGAGTTCATGTAGCTTGCCTTGTCCTCCTAGTTGAGTCCTTATGCAGCTAAGCTGTTATGGGGTAAAAATGGGTGTCATGTAACAAGAGTTTGGGATGCAGGCGCTTCCATAGTCCACGATAGGATTGTGGGAGACTGTCGGGGACTGAGGCAGATACAGGATTTCACACATCTTTTTGGCATTTTGTGTTGATTGGCTTGAATTGCCATGTTTAATGAGAGTCCCATTTTTCAGCACCTGCCTTGTTAGTGGGAGCAGTACTTCCAGACCTGTGTGCTTTATACCTTAGATCTACTGGTGTGTGGTATCACTGTCCTTAAGTTCTCTTGTGGAACTGGGTCATGGTGCTGCTTTGTCTACCTGTCCAGGATTGATTTAGAAGCATCTCAAACACATAGCTTTTATTTTTTACTAATATTCGTATTTTGTGTATATTTCCTGAACAGGACCAAGTTTGATTCTGTGTGTTTAGTCAAAAGCTAAGCTGCTTTGAACAGAAAAAATGTTTTATTCTTGAGACCCAGTAGTAACTTGACTCAAGTAGGGGAAGAAATGAGAGTAGGAATTTTGGATTATGTAGTTGGGAAAAGACCACTTGAAATTGAATTCAGATAGTCTGTGTTGGTCATGACTGACTTTTTCAAACTATTGTTTTCCTCTATGCTTAGTTTGCAATGATAGATAACAAACGTTTGTCTTAAATGCCAACAAACAAACAAAACAAAATCTGGTGTCTCTTAAGAGAAAACTGATACAGCCTAATGGATTTAGTGTCCTAAGTGGCAGAGCAAGAACTTTGTATCTGTGAGGTACTGAGGCAAATGCACTGTCTGGAGAAGCCTTAATGTGGGAAATAATTTCCGTGTTACATATTTGGAGGCTGCATGCAGGGAAATGCTTAGCTGTCGAGTGCAGCTGGAAGAGTTTGCATTACTGTATCTGTCACCAGCAGGCTGCTTCATAAATGCAAAATGTGGAGCTGGACATTCCGTGGCTTCTAATTAGCATGTAGCTGCTACACCATGAACTTTTGTTTCCTTCTACAGAAATACTTTCCTTTCAAAAACTGATTAAACAAAACCATTTGGTCCTCTGGCCAAAAAAAAAAAAAAAAAAAGGGAGTGGGAAAAGCAAAGATAAACCTTGATCTTTCAGACTTGTGAGTGAAGCAAGAATTTTAAAGGTGCAGTGTCAGCAGGAAAAAGATGCATTTGTGAAATTATCTGATTGATGCATTTCTAAGAACATTTGTTAGTTTGCATTTATTTCTACTGTGCAGTGCAGATGATAAAAAATTTGTGTGTGTTTTCAAAGCAACCCATTTGTTCACTGCAGTATTCAAGGTTGTAACTGTGTCAGGTCTTTCTTGTGAATTTGCTGTTCCTGTTTATTATTTAGGGCAATCTGTCCAGCTGATCTGTTTTAGGGGCCAGATCCTGTTCACAGGATAGGACAGCTCTGTCTAATCTCTTCTCCATCCTCCCCTCCAACTGAAATAAAAATCTATTATAAAAATTGTTACCTGCCACTGGCCTCTGAGTAAATTATTAAAATACTGCCCTCCATGTGCACTGCCTCCCTCAGGATGCTCAGTACTTGGGACATGTTTGCTTAAACTGCTTAACTTGCTGCAGATTGTTAATGATTTACATTTCTTGGTAACTGCTCACAAATTGCACATGTCCCTCCAAAGCTTACTGTGTGTGTTTGATAAGAAGACACAATTCACTTGGACTGCCGGGTCTTTCTACCTGGATGTTTTCTGCATGTCTCAAGATACCAGAACAGGAGAGTGGGAGGAGGAACTGCTTGACACAGCAGCACATGCATGGATTTTGAAACCAAAAAAGTGGGGTTTAGTTTGTGGGAAGCATATCTCATGGCTCGAGGTAACTGGATGTATTGTCTCAGCATATACTTTTTGCATAGTAGCTTAACTGTCTGCAAGGAAAGCTGTTCCTCCGCTCCCTGCCCTCTGTGTAAGAAGCAATCCTGTCTGACCTGTGAATAGCTGAGCCAGAATTACAAACCTGATTTAACTTTTCACAGTGCTGAGCCTGCAAGGCAGCAGGATTAAAGAGGACCCTTCTCTTATTTACTACTTTTACCCCATCATAACTCATCTTTTTCCCTGGCAGATGCTGTGAGCTGATTTTTACGCTTTAACTAATAGCACAAGGATTTACTTGCCCAATGGGTGGTCTCTAGCTGTATTCTACCTTGTATTACCATTTAAAATCTGGTGTCCTCTGCCAAGGTCAGTGATAGATCTAGCCTGCTTCAATCTGCTGCCATCCTCTGCTTCCATTGGCCCTCAAACAGCCCAAAGTCATTATTTCAGACACCTTTGTTTGCACTGTCCATGCTTATGCTAATTAATAGTATCCTGTTGGAAGGCAACATCATGAAAGTACATGAAGTACGTGGAAGTACACCACATGAAGTGGTGTATAAGCTGTGTTCATGTGCATGCAACTCCTCTGCAGGTAACTTCAGGCCACTGTGAAAATATTACTTGACTCAAAGCTTGGTGATATATAGTTGTCTTGGTTCACACCAAGTTACCCTTTCCTAAAAAGAAATCATCCTCTTGTTATTAGCTTAGTCTCTCTACGTCTTTACTCTCCAAATCTTTACTGTTCTTTAAAGAGGATTGCCTGATTAATTTATAGTGCCAACAGGCAGAGCACAATCCTGACCGTGATAGGGATGGGTGGTACAGCACCTGCAGCATACGCTGATGGTGTAGCATAGTGGGTAATGTGCTCTTCATACCTGCACATGTTCTGGGCTGTTGTTGTAGGCTGGCTCTGTGGTATGTGTTATAAATACTTCACATCTGTTGTAATCTCCGTACCTGTCAGCTGTCAGTGTTCTTTTATATGAATTCAAGAATCCTCACCTGTCTGATTTTGGGCAGGCTGGTGTGGGAGCTTAATGAAAGGAAGGTCCCTAGTAAGGAGCCTTGTCTTTATTCAGGATGGGGCAAGGTGATCAGCTTTTTCCAGTGATCGTGTACAACTGATCAGTAGTTAAATCAGCAATGACATTGAAAGTCCTTGCTTTGAAAGAACTCTGTCTCGAATCCCTGACTTTTGTGAATATAAATACTGACACCTTTACTGTGATCACCATGTCCAGTAGCATGACCTAGTAAGAACTTAATATTTTTGAACTTCAGGATGTTGCCTTTTGTATTAGCTTGGAATAAGATTTAAATGTGAGGGGCTGCAAAGCAGAGGAGCAGATCTTTAGAGCTGATTTTATTTCACAACCTGAATTCTGTTTCTTTCAAGATAATACTGATAATTCCCCTATGAATGGCAGCAGTAAAGATCTGGAGAATGCAAGCTGAGACAGCATCTGGACAGGAATTGCAAAGTACTCTTCTTGTAAGCTTCTAGAGAAAAATAAGGCACCAAAGTAAGCTAGTAACAAGGTGCCAGCAGAGAGGTTTTAATAATGTTTGATGCTTTTGCCGTGAACTGGAAGCTGTCCCTTATTGCAAAGTAGAAATTACCTATAAGGCAATGACTAGGTAAATGAACTGAAGCTGCTGCAGGCTTTATTTATTTGATGGATGGGTAGCAGTTGTCTTTACAAAGGTGCATTGTAATATACTGCATGGTTTCACATATTTAAATATTGGTTTTTTCCATACCTGAGGAGAGAGTTGTCTTGTGTCCTCCTACGCTTATATAATAGATGTAGCTTTCCTGTCCTATCTTCACAAGGAGAAAGTGTGATGTATACTGTCAAGGTTTTTCCCTGGCATGTGA
This sequence comes from Falco peregrinus, assembly GCF_023634155.1. NCBI lineage: Eukaryota > Metazoa > Chordata > Aves > Falconiformes > Falconidae > Falco > Falco peregrinus. Next base: position 25,987,424 of record NC_073743.1, read on the forward strand.
CTGCTTCTACCCATTGCTCTCTATCATTTTCTTTCCACCTCTCTTGCTGGGTAGACGTGGTTCTGGGATTGCCCCTAAGAGCTGAGGCTGAATCCTCTGTTCCCTCCCCTACCAGTGCAGTCTGAGCCAGTTGTCTACCTCAAATTAGCAGATAAGCTGATTGGGTCTAGAGAGATGTGAACAATTGCAGAACATAATAAATGGATAGCAGTGTATTGCAGAGAGACTCTAATATTGATAAATATACATTTTTCTGCCATCCATCGTTTGTAAGTTTCTAAATCATGCCAGTGTGAATAAAAATTGTGTACAACTGCTGCCAAATAAGCAAATGCTGCTAGGATACATACAGGGAGAAGAAGAGTGATAATGCTCTTATAATTCAGCAGGCTTGTCTGTGTCTGGATTGCTGCGTTTAGTACAAAAGACGCCAGTTCAACCAGGATATTGCCTCACTAGAGGGATTGAAAGTCAGGTAAGGAGAACAGGGCACAAGAACAGCTTTCCCAAGAGATTGGAAAGATTGATTATCTTAAAGAGGAAGAACATAAGAAATGCTAGGAGTATACACAGCAATTAATCAGTGGGAAAAGTAGAGACAACAGAAAATTCTAATCTTGTACCACAGGAGCAAGACAATGTTCATTGAAATTCAGTTAGCTACCTTAAAGATGATAAAATCAGCACAGTATGAAGTTGAATGCTGAAGAATGGGAAAGCTGTAACAAGGCGATGTGAAGAGGCACTGCATGTTTGAGATTAAATTTTATTATTAAAATAATCCAAGTTTAGGATATGATGTTCAGTCTTGCAATACAGGTTTGAAGACAGTTTCTATTCACTTGTATTGATTTTCATCTCCTTAGGTAATTCCCCACAGGAATGCAGAGGTGACAAACTGCCTTGTAAACCCTTGAAATGCCAGATTACCTCTAAATTAGAGTCGGAGGTTTGGGTTTTGCTGGCACCTCACTAGGCACTCCTCAGTATGTGTGATAAAAAGAAATCTGGGAACCCCTGGCAAGGCGCTTCAGGGCTGCAGTCCTTTGCAGCTGAAGAACAAACCTTTCAGGATGGTTTTAGGTTTGCATTGCTCTGCCCTGCTTTCTCCATCCCATTTTGCAGGCACTAAAGCTGCTGGGCTTGCTGCTTTCTTTCCCAGAGAGAGTACTGTGACACCCCAGCCAAAGTTGCCCTTCTGGGTCAGAGCAACAGAGTCCCTTGCCTCCTCTAGCAGAGCAAAACAGGTAGGAGTTGGGTTTGTGCAAGAATAGTGAAAATATCTCTGAGTCAGGCTGCCCTGAGAGGAAAACAACAATGAGCAGAAAAGCTGAGGGAACGTTTTATCACCTGTGAATCACTGTCCAAGTTCACTGGTAAACTGGAGTAACTGGAAATGGGACTCCTCTGCAGAAGGTGCTTGATGCCTCAAGGAGATCATTTCCAGAGGCATCTTGGTGTGGTGCAGAGCATGCTAATGTATTCCAAGTAGATGCGTTTGCCATCTCTGGGAAAAAGTGTTCATCAGTATTTGAAAAACAAAAGCCTATCTGTTCTTAGAGTTGGTGTTCCAGTAAGCCTTCAGCATCTGTAGCTGCATGTGGCCAGCTGATTGTCGTATTTATTGGCTAAGGAACTTACCTATACCATACAGGTATGAGGGCTGGGGTTTGGCTTGAGTTTGGGTTTTTTGGTTTTGTCGGGGGTTTTCTCAAAGAATAAAACCAGACAGATAATCAATTAATAAAGTGAAATCTCATATAGTGACACAAATGTGCAATTTTGTTACCACTCAGCTTTCTGGGAACTGTATGGATGTTAGGACATAACAGCTGCTTGCTCGGAAAGGGGTTCATTTGCATCAGGACATGATTGATGCTCTTCTCAAAATCCAAGAAACACAAGTTTTCCCATACATCCTTGTGTAGTATGAATTAAACGTGAAGTGCTTTCTGACTGAATGTGATAAAATAAACTGTCAGGGGAAAATAACACTTTTACAGGTTGTGTGTGCTCTTCTTGTCTTTTCACAGCTAGGACCCTATTTTCCTTACAGTAGGATTCTCAAGTATCTGCAATAAATTGTTATACTCTAATACATCAAATGGCCTCCAAGAAGCAGTGAAGTAGTTAATGATTTAATTTAGTCTTTTGTGATGGATAATGCAGATGACTTGCATCCAGAAATTAAAATGCTGAGAGAGAGCATCATCCTATGGATGTGGAAATGTAGTTCCTTTCCCCACAGTAAAGGCATAACTTACTAGATACTGCACTGTATAGTTAACAAAGGAAAACATTTATATGAAAAATAGAGGCCTAAGGGTATTACTGTTTGAGAGAGGATCTCTTGTCTTCCTCCATATTCCTTTATTGCTTGCAAACCTTTTCCTTCTGCATTCATTCCTCTGCCCAAGTGCTGTACTGTTTTCTTACAGATGCTGTGGTATTTACGTGCGGAATTAGACTCTAAAGTTAGAGTTATAAAGTAGGTACGTTTATTGCGCGCAGATGCACGGGGGATCACTCCTCCACAAGCGTGCATGCCTGAAGTGACTAACCATCTCACGTTTATACAATAAAACAAATGAATATTCAATTAACGCTTATACATATTCGTCACCTAAACCCGCTTACTCTTGCTTCCTTTGTTAATTAGCTTATCAGTCCTTTGCCTGGAATATGGTGGTCTTGCAGGTTTTTAGGTGATTCATGTCCTTGTGACTGACCATCTGATCTTCTTCAGCAAGGAGACTTGGCACTCCCTCTAGATAACATTGGAATGTCTCTCATCCTTTTTATAAATAGCCCCTTTGTTAGAGGAAGGGTAGGCGTCTCCTCAAGGCTGTGTGCCTATGTGACCAGACACCACACCCATGACCAGTCACCATACCCACATTCCTTGAGCAGACCTATACAATCACAGTCTGTGTCCATTGTCCCCATTTCACACTATTTCTCCATATCAATCCCCCCTTTTCTATCAAACTAAGTAAATTCTTTTACTTGAGCAGTCTTCCCGAATGATATAAAGCATCATACATAAGCGTTACCCTTTTAAACATTCTCCAAACCCACAAATATAACATAGTGGTTAGTATTAAGGAAATTCCTAAACTGATCAATAAGATCACAATGGGGTGTACCAGAGTGTTAAGAATTCCTGTTGCAGAAGGTGACCAGCCAAAGAGAGTATCCCACCAATTATGGTTTCCATCAGGAAATCATTTACATATTCATTAATTCTGGGAATTCATTTACATATTTCAATCCTGCGCAATGTCCTTGAGGAGTGGTCGTCTGGGGGTCTTCAGGATGAAGATCAGGAGTCTTCCTCCAGTGAACCTTTTTTACCTTCTTGTTTCTGCGCAGACTCTGTTCCTCGATAGACTAATGAGCATGATTCAAATTCCTTGTTTAGGTAGCGTTATATACACAACACAAACTTAGGACCAGATGGCCCTTATAAAAATAAGGAATCCAAGGACCTTGTGTCTAGTACATCCATGGTGCTGACACTAAGGGTCTTGGTGTATTCATCATGTTGACAATAAGGGTCCTTGAACACCTCCCAACTTTGGATAATTATATATAAGCACATCATTTTCTAAAAAAGTAGTATACCATCGCTCATTGTACGTAGCTCATTATTCAGTCCCCCCTGTTCTAAAAACTATCATTATGCTCTCTGATCATTATGCTCTCTGATCATTCTTCGACAGCACCAAACAGAACATTGAAGTAATAAGGAGTATGTAATTGCCAATCTATTCCCAATACTGTACTCCCTTGTTGTACTATTTTGGCACAAAAGTGTGAGTCTATTGGAAGAGATTGTTGCCGGAACCCCAAAGCGGGGGATAATTTCATTTAACAATCCCTTCGTTACCTCTCTTGCTTTATTTGTTCAACAAGGAAAGGTTTTTGGCCAACCTGAAAACATATCAGACATAACTAATAAATATTGGTACCCCCCTTTTCTTGGAACTTTGGAAAATCAGCTTGCCACTGTTGTCCTGGATAATTTCCTCTACTAATGTTCCCTAGTTTTATTTTATTTGCTGTATTGGAATTATTGCATAAACACATTTCACATTGCTGAGTCACCTGTTTTATTACAGTATACAAGTTTTGCCCTATCAATTTCTGATTTAGACTTTTATATAAATTATCAGCTCCCCAATGCATCTTACTAATAATAGGGCTGTGGTCCATATTAAATTGGATGGTGCCACTATACGACCATCCCTTAAATAAGTCCACTTATTTATTTTTATTTTATCATTCATGTCCTGAATTACCTTTAAGTTTTCTTTAGAATAGTTTGGCTCCTGATCTGTACTTACAGTTTGGATTTTATCGTCTGGTATTAAGGATAATTCCTCCTTTCCTACCTCCTCTGCTACTCATCTGGCCTCATGGTCGGCCAGGCGGTTTCCAATTTCCAAATCAGTGCCTCTATGGGCCACCTTATGTTCTTCCTTCCTGGATGACCCTCTTATAACAGAGGGGGCCATTCCTCACATCAAGGTCTGGCATGGCATATGTTCCCACCGCTCAACGCCTACTGGGTTGCAGCCAACAGCGGAGCTCAAGATTCTTCTTGGTGGCAAACACAGAGGCCAACCCAGTCTTGCCCTTGACTATGGTAGGAGGCACCTGACCAACCTTATTCCTTGTACTTCGTTGTCAATGCAGAGTTTCATCTGCACATCCCGTAACAAGTCACTGTCATGGCAAAACACACAGATTTACATTAGTAGAACTACTAGAGAGTGTATTTTATTTCAGTTTTTCTGCCAATATCCCCCACAGCCTTGCTGACCAAGGGATATTGTTTTTATCTGAACTGGGCAAGCCTCCCCCTTATCATTTTTACTGTAACAGGTAAAGCATTTTTCACCTTTCCTGGAATTTATTTTCAGATACACCTGGTTAAAAATTTCTTTTACTTCAGGGAGGTCCTCTTTTCCTCTTTTCTGTTGAATTAAAGATAAGCTCAATATTTCAATTACTTGATCATTTTTATCTTTTAGTTTCATTTCCCCTTCTTTAAACGTCTAGATGTTCTAATAAATCTCGTCCCAACAAAGATTTTGGTGAATTTGGCATTCTTATTTGTTTTCTTAGTTTGTACTTTAAAGGTTTCAGGATGTTTTCCTGGTGGCCAGCAGCTCCCACAACTGTAACATTTTTTATTATTTTTTTTTTAACTGAAGTTTAATCATGCTTACTTAGTAACTCGAACCTTTATCTAGTCCTATTAGATCATCCTGACAAGTCTTTCATAACCAACTTTCAAACATCTAAATTTCCCATCAAAGATTCACCTTTATTCTTCTCATACCCATTCCCTGCCCTAGAGGGGCCGTTACCGGTCCTGTTGTACTGCAAATGCTGCAGCAATTGGGGTGACATTGTCAGGTCCTTCTGCTCAATTGTCAGCAACAGCAACCCCCTCCTCCTCACCAGCAGAAGGGTTCGGGGCAGGAGATGCTCTTCCTGCTCTGCAGGTTACACAAGCCTGCCTCTGCAGCAGCACTTCTGTTTTAACTCTTTCTTACCCTGAATGCAAATCTGCTCCTTGTTGCTTTAAGTCTGTGTTCTTACCTATCAGCCTTTGCAGGCAAACAGCAAACACCCTGCCATGCGTCCAGCAGGACTCAGCCGCACCTTCGAGGGGGTACGGGGGTTTGTACAAACTCACCCCAATACTTTAACACTTTCACAAGGTCTTTGATTCTCCACCCCCCTTCCCCCCCCCCCGCCTCAGGTTTTACATACATTAGTACAAGTTCTTATCTTACAACGTGTTTCATTCTGGTTGCTCCACAGAAGGAAACGCAACCTGAGCTTTTTAACGCAAAGTTTCAACAACAAGAACATCTTTCTAGTTTAGGTCTCAGGGTTTTTTTCTATCCTTTTCTAGAGCCATAATCAAAGATCAGGTGATGTTAATCCCGCACTCTTTCTAGTGCTAGTACCATAGGGTCCCGAGGGGGTACTAATCCACAGTCCTTTTGCCACTCAGGTTTGTCCCGGAGGACGAAGAACATGTCTGCATATGATACTTCGTCTCATTTTCCCTCTCTTCTCAGAAACAACATTAATTGCAGGAGAGTGTTATAATCTAACGTTCCTCCCTCCTGAGGCCATTTCGCATCACTCCCCAATTTATACAAAGGCCACCGATTACAATATTTAATCAATTTCCTTCTATTTTCGGTGCCACCCTGTCCTACGATATCCCTCCAATGTTTTAATATACAACCCAAGGGCGATTTTTCACAGGGTTTACTCCTTCCATTTCCCATTTTGCAATTTTAATTACTTTGTTTTTCCTCCGGCTGCCTTAGCCACCCAAGGTCGGAAACGCGGATAGAGCTCCTTACTCGTTTTGCACTCAAACGCGTTTCTCAAGCACTCTTGCACTCACACTCAGTCAAAATAATTAAGCTATACACGGAAAATCAAAATGCGCATCTCAATCACACCATTCACACTCTCCAGGCAGCCCTCAGTCACACAAGCAGTATGTTATACGGTACCGTGCACTTATGTACAACTTTTAGGAACACTAACAGTTCACAAAGTATGCATTTCAATGAACAATTGTCAAAAAACAAACAACAAACAAAAAAACAAATTTTTTCCTGGTCTTAAGCAGAGTGTTAAGTTTTCCGCTATTTGCCACGAATTACCAGAATATTATTATTTTTCAACATACATTTCATAACTCCAAGTTTTGAACATGTAACAAGACAACACATAGAACAAACAAGACACAGAGCGCTATTTCAGTTGTTACATTCTAGGAATTCCCCAATTCTTAAGACAACCTAAAGGAAGTTTTTAGCTTCCCCCTTTTTTCTTTTTTTTTTCTTTTTTTTCTTTTTTTTTTTTTTTCCGACGCAAAAGTTTCCCTTTTACTTTTGCTATGAGGTCCCTCTTAACTTGTTCCTGTGAGATTCCGCCTTATTCCGTCCCACCCCCCACTTTCCGTCACAAGGCCTCCGAGCTTTTAGGAATGGCAGTAACCTCGGGTTTGCTCGATCTGCCCTCAAGATCGCTAGCGGCCACCCCTTGGTCAGCAAACCCCCTCCCAAGGTACCTTTCCTCCTGGGGACTACGCTGCGCGCCGGACGTCTCCGTGCGTCTCACCAGCCGCCCCGTTACTAAACATACAGTTTTATCCGTGGATCCAGGGGTTTCTCTCCTGCTCCCGGGTGAGCAGCTGAGAAGAGGAGGCTCCTCCGAGGAAATCTCCCGGGGCGCGCCTAGGAGCGTCCGCTCCGCAGCTGGTCCCTCAGCCGAGCAGAAATCCTCCTACCTGGCTCGCCAAACTGACGTGCGGAATTGGACTCTATAACTCGAAAGTTATAAAGTAGGTATGTTTATTGCGCGCAGATGCACGGGGCATCGCTCCTCCACAAGCGTGCATGCCCGAAGTGACGAACCATCTCACATTTATACAATAAAACAAATGAATATTCAATTAACGCCTATACATATTCGTCACCTAAACCCGCTTACTCTTGCTTCGTATGTTAGTTAGCTTATCAGTCCTTTGCCTGGAATATGGTGGTCTTGCAGGTTTTTAGGTGATTCATGTCCTTGTGACCATCCGATCCTCTTCAGCAAGGAGACTTAGCACTCCCTCCCTCTAGATAGCATTGGAATATCTCTCATCCTTTTCTCATTCTTTTTTAAAATAGCCCCTTTGTTAGAGGAAGAAGGGCAGGCATCTCCTCAAAACTGTAGGTGTCTCCTCAAAGCTGTGTGCCTACGTGACCAGACACCGCACCCATGACCAGTCACCATACCCACATTCCTTGAGTAGACATATACAATCACAGTCGGTGTCCATTGTCCCCATTTCACACTATTTCTCCATATCACTACCACATGGGTTAGAAAAGGGGGGGGGGGGGGGGGGGAGGGGAAATATCTTATTAAATCTAAAATACTAGGGCTACTAACAAATTAGCAAATGCTACATGTGTCTGTCCTTGCTGTTCCTAATAGGATTTGGGCAACAACAACCAAAATTCTGTTTTGTAGCATATAGGAAACAGGTCTGCCATGTGTGGTTTTATAGGGGATATTTTCAATTAGGATTCACTAGACTTTGTTTCTGTATGTGACAATAGTATGCAACAGTAGCAACAAACGATCCTTTTTTCAAGATGGATTCATGTGCAAAGTCCCTTCAGTGTTGACCTCTTGTGTAATATTGAGGAAGAAACAGATTTTTTTTCTCTTCAAAATTGCATATGAAATTCGGCAGGAAATCTTTGCTCCTCAGAAGAAAGAAGTGGTCCCTAGTCTGACAGAACCTGAAGCTCTGGAATTTGCTTGAAATTAATTCTCTGTGGTCACACGTGGCTTTTCATTGCATTCTCCTAGTTTGGGGGATTTTCCCTTGTGACCAGTTTTTGGTCATCTCTGAAACTTTGTTTGCTGCAGGACAATGTTGTGCTGCTAAGAACAGAAAGAGGTTGAGTTCAGAGCATTGAAACTGGTGCCACATGGGGACATTGAACTCCAAACAAAATGAAAACAAGTGTATAGTCTTTGCAAAGAAGAGATGCTGAAAGAGAATGTTACCAGCATACAAAAAAAGCCAGTAGTTTAGAAATGAATGTCCATCAGAACTGTACAAAGCCAAACCTTCCCTGTCCCAGCACTGTAAGCTGACAGCAGATCCAGAAGTCATGAGGAATGTCAAGTTGTTCTAGTGATGGGGTGGTAGATGGAGTCCATGAAGGTCTGGCTTCAATTTCTTGTTCTTCGGTTTAATTGTCCAATAGCATTTATCTATCTCAAGTAGTGCTGTGAGAAATGCATTAAATTCTTAAGTACTTTGACATTAAAATGGTGGGGAAGAGATACATCACTATTGAGATGGTGCAGATAAGGTGTCAAGCCTTATGAAGACAGAGGTTTTGCCTCTCTCTGGTTACTTGTTCCCTAGACATTAAATAATCTGAATTTAGAAAGGATTTATCACCTTTGTACTTTCCAGGCTTCTTTACACAATTTTTTCATCCCTGTTCACTGAATTCAGCACCTTTGCAGATACTAACCAAATACAAACATTTTATATCAGGTCAGGGTGTCCTTTAGACGTGAAAAATACCCATCATTAACACCTCTACTTCGTCCTCTCCCAAGAAAATTCTGTAGGGCTGCCATCATCAAGTAATCAAGAAAGTTTCAGAAAAAAATGAATACATGAACTTGCTTGACTCATCTTTGTCATTACCACTAGTTTCAGGGGTGGTTTGGTTTTCCAAAGGCTGAACATTGCTTCTGACACTCTACTTGGTGAGTTAAGTTGACCATACCAACCAATATCTTGCAGGCTTCATTGTACTTAGAATAGAGGGATTTTACATGGAAAGATCTTACTGGCTTTTGTTCAGGTCTGTGTTTTCTAGGAATAGTACTCAGCAATTTGACCATCTTTTCTGCTAATTATATTGTAATGCTTTCCAGTTCTGTTCCATTATGTAAATAAGTGTCTCCAACCGTAACTGAGTGAATTGTGCTAATTTAACCCCACTAAATTAATTTCTATCAGCTTCTGGCTATTACTTTTTCCTTCTCGATGTGTGTGTTGATTTGTAAAGGGGAATTTCAGTTATTGAGTTTTGACTGGACGACCCATTCACCTACCTGTTCTGTGAGTTGTCATAAAACTGACTGTTACATGGGCAAGCAGCATTCTTTTGCCACAATGAATTCCTGCTCTGACTGCCTGGCAGTGGGAGAGCAGCCAAAGGAAGCCAGGTGTTTGGGCAGTCAAGGAATTGCACAATTTTCTGCGTTGCCCCAAGGCTCCCTGTGGATTTCAGAGTCTCAGCTGGAAAATAAAGGGAGCTCAGGAAGATGATTTTTAGCCATTCAAGGAAACCACCGCTTCCTGGGAGCTCCCCCCCGTGAAGTTTGCACCAGTGTAAGTTTTACCATTCTGCCTTGGTTCTGACAATGCTTTTATCCATGAATAACACTGGCACTGCTGGCATGGCAAAGGTTTGAGTTGTTTCTCATGGCAGCAGGCTGAAAACCCGGCCTGCTGAAGACCTTTGGCCAGGCTGACGCTGTGTCTCTTTGTAAGGCTGTGCATTAGCTTTTGTCTTGAGAGAGAACAAGTTTCCTTCACAGGAATACATCTTTTTTTCCTACCGTTTATCTGATGGCTCCCTCTAGAGAGAGGAACATAAATACTGACCTACTTAACAAATTGAAGTTCTTTGATTTGGTTGCTTTACTCCCCAAAGGGTTTTTGTTACGCTTGCTGCCCATCAGACTCCCAGCCTCTTCAATGCTTTCTTTCTCTCATTGCCTAGATCAGTGCTGTTAGGATGACTGCAGGATCAGAGTTTTCAAGTCAACTTATTTGCATTTCAAAATTATCTCCTGTCATCAGTCACTGGGTCTGCCCAAATGCACCCAGAATTACCTCTCAGCAAAACAAAAGACGTAAGCCTTAGGGTGGGCAAACAGGGAAATATTCTCCTGGCTCAGGTCAGAGATCTGAAGCTTCCTGCTGCCATCCAAGTGATAACAGCTTCTTTTAAAAGACAGTGGGTGGATGCTGACCAGCACTAATTTTAGATAAGTAGGATCTGGTGTCATGAGAAGGGGTGCTTTATTTTTCCAGGGTGTGTGAGACAGCAATACACACAGGGAGTAGAAGAAGGGCATGGGCAAAAGGGATTGAAAGATTGAACTGGTTTATAGCTACCCTTTTCCACTGGAGTCAATGACTACCAGGTTGTTCTCTGAAAGAACAGAATGAATCATAGAACAGTTTGGGTTGGAAGTGACCTTAAAGACCATCTAGTTCCACCCCCCCTGCACAGGCAGGGACACCTTCCACTAGCCCAGGTTGCTCAAAGCCCCATCCAGCCTGGCCTTGAACACTGCCAGGGATGGGGCATCCACAGCTTCTCTGGGCAACCTGTGCCAGTGCCTCACCACCCTCACAGGAAGAAATTCTTCACTAATATCTAGTCTAAATCTACCCTCTTTTAATTTTAAACCCTTACCCCTTGTCCTATTGCTACAAGCCCTAAAAAGTTTGTCCCCCTCTTTCTCATAAGCCCCTTTTAAGTATTGAAAGTACTGAATACATGTTCACTCTGCTCACTTGAGTTAAACGTTGGTTAATGAAAGCTAGTACTGCTGCTACTGCTGTGGCTTTAAAAAATGCTCTGGCATTCCAAAAATACAATTAGTAATTGAATTGAAAATTGAGATGTCTGGCTGAAGTCTGTGTCTCACCAAATAAATTGTTTACATTGCATTTTTCAGCACTGACTTAAGGCTGTCTACGCTGAAGTCTATAGCAAAACTCCCCTCTTTGAGGCCAGGCAGGGCATGTTCAAACAGCCCACCTGAGTCTTGTTGAACAGGAAGGGGCTGCCTGCAACTTGTTCCCAGTGAGTGGAACAGTGTAAGTGGGGGGAGTCAGGACAGCACAGAAGCTGGGGAGTGTGTTGGTACAAATGCAAACAGTTGGTATTTACAGTTTACTTCAAAATAATGAGGTATATGTGGGAATGCCCTGCTATTCAGAGGCAGGCAACAAACAATTGTTTATACCTTTAATCAATCACAAGTTGTTTTATTTTGGTTTTTTTACAAAGAGTAAACACAGCCCAGAAATGGAACTTGGGAGAAGAGGAAATGCAGTTGACAAAATTGCCTGCTCTCTGTTACACTGACCTCCTAACATTTTCACCCAAGACTGAGAAACGTTTCAGCAGCCCCCGCATCACTGCAGCCAGTGCCCACTGCGCTGTTGATGGGCCGTGTCTTTCCCTCAGGACATGGGGACACTACTTTATATGTGGTCTGTGACGCTACATTCCTCTTTCTTTGAGCAAAAACCTTCCAACTAGGTGACTTCAAAAAATGAAGAAAAATGCAAAAGCCTTCAGAATGGGAATAATTAAACGACTGAGGTCAGAGTCATATAAGCCTGAAAGCTGACACAAGTGTTGGGCTGAGTATGGAAAGTGAAGGGCAGCAAGAACAGCTGCTGTGCTTGTTGCTTGGCTCCTAGACACCAGATGTGTACTGAAGTCCTCAGTATGCACTGCTGAGCAAGAACTTGTGCCACCTTCTATTTCTGGTCATCTGTCACTAGATGCCATTGTTCTCTTGCCCCTAAAATTTCATAGATGGCACTAAAAGTATGTGCTTACACGCAGGTACAAGTCATTCTAAATTGCATTAACACAAAGCACCTCACTGGCTTTACAGCTACATGCTGCGTTTGCTCTTGTGGGAAATAAATTTCTTGCTGAAATAAAGCATCATTGGGACCACAGTACCAAAGTGTGGGAGGCTCTGGGTTTTGTTTCTAGTTGCTGTTCTGTGTTTTAATTATTTTTAAATCACAAGTGCTCTTAAACCATAGTATCTGGCTCTTTTACACTGTGACCAAACTTTGATTAAAGCAGTTTTCATACCTTTGACTCTGTTTTTAAGCTGTGACTAAAAAGACTAAAAGCCTATTCAAATACATCAATACAGAATGTGGACTAAAATGTTTTATATATATAACATGTGCACTATTGGTTATTTTTATGAACTATTTAAATACCAGTCATTAAACTTCTCTTCTATACTGCAGAGCAGAGAAGCAACTTGACTTAAATAATAATGCAAATGTTTTTATTAGTCCTTGGGGCTACTGGATTGAGAAGTGTAGTTACTATATATGCTTCCAGCCACACTCTTGTTTTCAGCAACTGTATTTAACAGTTTGAACCATATGAAATGTTAATACTGGACTTCTAGGAAATAAACATCTGTCCAAGCCTTGCTGTTGTTTTCTTTCACTGCAGCGTGAGGAGTTAAGTTTCTAAAATGAAGCAATCATTGGAATGCTGATCCAGCCTCTTCAGGAAGAGCTATGACAGCCCACTTGTCTCAGCACTGCTTATCATGGGAAAACTTATTTCAGGGCCTCTCTGACAGTAAAGGCGCTATTTCCAAGGAGACTGATAATAGGCTGAAAAAAAAAGTTTTTTTCTAAACTGATGCTTAATAGTATGTCTTTGTATAATGAGTAAATGCTGCCAGCCAGTAGGATAACTTTGGGGAAACTAAAATGTGTAAAGCAGACGTAACAGTTCTCTTCTGCCCATCAGCAGGGCCTTTAGCTACCAGTCACTGCAGAGGGCTCAAGAATGCCTATGTTATGTTTGTGTCTAAGGTCCGCAGCCTTGTGTAAAACAACAGTGCAGCTTGGTTGGTTCTGTATGCAGTTTGCTAGCAAACACACTCAGTTCAGGAGAAAACGTGTTATCACTATTTTTGTTAATAGCCTTGGCTTTGCAGTAAATGTGAAATATGTAACACAAAATGAATCCCACCTGAATGTCTTGGTCTGAGCTGACTGTCTTCACCATCGGTAGAAAGATGCACGAATGTAGGCGTTGTTTCTTAAACTAGATCCAGTAAATTACTGTGAAAAAGCCAGTTTTTTCTCTATTGATTTAATAAGAATCTCAATGAGTAATTCAAATGTCCACAGGTCAGGTAAGACAAATCCCATCTTCTGTGTCTGGAAATGAACAGTTCCAGACAAAATACAGCCCTCCTGTCAGGAGGTGGACTCCTCTAGAACCTGTGCCCCACAATGTTCCCTTCTCCCTCTTAATCCATTCAGAATGATAAAGCAAGTCCCTTTGATCTTTCACAGAAGTGGTCAGCACATACAGCTTAGTAGTTACTTCATTTCATGCCTGGAATCATGGAGCCATTTCTCCACTGGATCCAGCCATGCCTGGGTGTGGGATATGTTGAAACATCCTACTTCATGGGGTCTTGACATAAATGGGATAATATTCAGCCTGGCTTCATAATGTGGAAAGCATTTGGCAGCATTCCTAAATTCTTTCTGTTTAAACGTGAGGAAGCAGATCACTTCTGCATACCAGCATTGATTTATAGAAACTGAAGGCCGTGAGGAGTCCTTCCATTTAAATTAAGCAGGCAATACAAGAGTTCCTGCCTTCCCAGTTACAAGTTAGAGCCCAGTCACCCCCACACAGTGAAGGAAGCCACCAACCTGTGAATAGAGTGGTTAAACACTGTTTAAAACATCTACTACTTCTTCCATGAAGTCCTTCACAAGGGCTACTGAAGGTATGCTCCTCTATTTCTCTGTGGTGTTTTAAATGATTGCGGGTAACTTCACAAAGCCTTAGAGTTTATTTTAATGCCTTCCAATTTTTCTTCCAAATCAAAGAACACAACCTTACTGTGTCTTGACACAGCATATGCATATTCACAATGGGAGAGAATCTCCACAGCAGAAGAAAAAATGGCACAGACACCACTCTTCCCCCATGATGTGAAAACCTGAACCTAATTTATTTTAGGCCCATGGCATCCTGCTTCCCCTCCGCGCTACAGTACTGTTACAGTGTGAGCTTTACTGTATCAGCAGTAACACTAAGTTCCTGGAGAAGTAGATTTAAACTTCTGGGAGAGCTCTTCCAGCACCTCCATTAGCTTCTCCTCATCCTCAGGTGGACTGTGGGTGCTTGCTAGGGGTAAGTGCGTAGGGACTGGTTGCCTGACTGGAAGACCAAAACAAAACAACAACAAAAAATCCTTATGGTGACATTTAACTACCTCTTCTGGAGAATTTTCTGCTAGGCCTTATAGTGCCAAAACATACCTGATGGTCTGCAAGCCATGAAATGTACCTTCTAGGTATCTGTAAACAATTTTAGTTAAGTATATCTTCTAAACCAGAAATGAAACTAATTTCATTTGTCTCCTGGAACTAAAATGATTGTCCTTTAGGCAAACACAACTTAGACTGGGGAGCAAGACCTCATTTGCAGCTAAGGACAGTATAGATGAAGGAAGGACTGGTTGCGGTGTTACACATGCTCTATCACTAGTCCAACTCCTGTAGACAAAGGCCAAGAAGTTGAGATTGCTGTTGCAGGCAGAGGATGCTTTGGCAGCAAGTTTTTCCTTGCCTCCTAGGTAAAGTTCCTGGTGCTACACAAATTCTCCAGCTGGGACTTTGTAGTCTGGATTATTTTCAATCTTAAAATACTTACTTTCATCCTTAAAAATAACAGCTAAATTCTAAATGCTAAAGAACTTCAGCTAATTGCTCAATTGCCTTAAGTAACATGTATCCAATAGAAAGACGTGTGACCAAATTTGCTCAGTTTGATGCTTTGCTTGGTTCTCCAAATCTCATACTCCTCAGTCTGTGTAAATATAGCTGTATCACCATCCATTCAAAGGGATTTTTCTCTGAAAAACCTGGTATCTAGAGCCCGGGAACATTATAACAGTGCTCTCAGATGTCTATGAAACAACGGTCAGAGCACCCGTGCAGCACTGTTAGTCTATTAAATAAGCCCAACTTCTGCAGTAGCCAGCTGAGACTAAAAGAACAAGTGGTTGCAACATTGGGCAGCAGATTTCTCTGAAAACATATCAGGCTTCCCAGGGGAGCAAAGCTGTTTGCTCTCTTAAGAGTAAATGTTGTAACTGGCTGCACAAGCCATGAAACCTCTGCTCATGGAAAACTGAGGAGAGGGAAACACTCAGAGGAATGTTCCCTTCTCCATCACACAGAATATAAACTGCTTCCTACCTGCTTCCAGTAGCTCGTGCTAGTTTGGGAGCTACGTGTGAAAGCCAAGTTCAGAATCACAGAGAAGATGCTTCTAGTCTTTGGAAAGCAGAACTCTGTCAAACATTTTTTATTTATTTTGGCAGATGCAGAGAATTCTGGTTGTACGAGTCATGTTCTCACTTCCCTTTTTTTTTCCTCAGGAAAAAAAAATTGCTGGCTTTGGTTTGCACTTAAAGGGAACAGAATAAAAGAATGGAGGAAATGGAGGGAAGGTGTGACTGATTCAGGAAATGGCCGTCAAGGACCAGAAGAGCAGACTGTGGTAAAGTGCTCCTGCTCACAAAGTCCTTTACTGAGCCTGAAGGCAGCCCATAGTAAGCTGTGGCTTCCAAAGAGCAGTAGGAGAGAGAAATAACTGACTTCATCACTCTTTGAGAAGCACAGGACATAGGCACAGGACTTCTCTTGCAGCCTCAAGAGCAGTCATGCCAAGGCCAAAGCTCTCAAGAGTCAATAGCTATAGCTGAAGAGCCAAGGCACGTTCCCTGTTTACTGAAGCTGGGGGTAGACAAAGACCAAAAGCAAGAGCCTGGTGGAATTATGACCTAGAGAGAGAGCAACTGAGCAGGAGCATTAGGACCAGAAGAAGGTGATAGGAGTTTGAAAAAGGCAAAGCCTGGTTCTACAAAGAAGACTGACCAGCTGGGATGTGGGTTTTCTGCATGCACCACATGATGACATGAAAGAGGTCTGGTTAAATATCTGTCAAACAACACTGTGACTACCTGGGAGGGGACAGATGGGACAAAGTCAAACCAACTCTGGAACCAGGGTCTGAGCTTCCTGCATGCTCCGCCTAGAAATTCAGTGAATCAGGATTTGAGTGCCACATCCAACAAAAGTACTGGGCTTCTGTAAGCAATTAACCTGCGCTTTCTTTTCTCCTTCTGGACTGACCTGCATGACCATTAAGACATCTATGCCTACAGCTGCTTCTACTAAGATGTCTGTCATCTGCCTGGGAGAAAAGAAAGGCTCTGCCCTATTTTTTCCATTCCCTAAGCTTAGAGTGCCAGAAACGCCACTGTGCTCAAGTCCCTGCCCAGGATTGGAGAAAGGGGGAATTGGCAGTTTTAACTAGCATGAAACAGTAGGAAGAAGAGCAAAGCCAACCCCCAGTGCTCTGTGAGAAGGATGCTAGTTTCCCAGCATCATAAAAGATGCTGTTTGCTGTGATTCACTTTACCTTGGCACAGACCTGTGTACAGCCATTTTCATTTAAAAAATCCCAACCCTCCCTAAAGAAATGCTTTAAGTCTCCATCAGCTACTTTAGAGGACAAAACCAGGAACATAACACAACTGTTCTCTGGCTGCACAATGCTCACTTAAACCTTTAGTCTTGGAACGATTTGAAGAAATGCTTTATCCTTTGAACAATGGTTGCCTGGTTGACCTTTCATCACCTTCCAAGCCAGATGGGGATCCTACAGTTCAGGCAGCTTAGGGATCTCCACTGCTTCGCAATGTAGAACAATGCCAACTTACCTTGGAAGAATAAGCCACTCAGTAACTTTGTTGCTTCAAATACTGCCAACCATACAACAGTATCAGCTCCCTGGGCCTCTGTGCGCAGGGTATTTTTCATCTTCTGGTAGAAATCTGGCATTGATGATCTCACAGCTAGAAGAAATAACACCAGAATGGTGGTATGCCATGCAAGACACTTGATTTTTTTAATTTTTTTTTAAAGCAGCTTAAAATTGAAATTGTGAACGTAGGAGAAAGAGAAGGCATCTCAGGAGTTTATGAAAGAAAAAAAGTATTTCCCCATAGCTAGGACTACAATGACTTGTGGTGGAATAGGGCTAAACTGCCAGATGATCCACCAGTTGTTTGTTTGGGTCAAATTACAGGGATAAAACTAGTAGGAGCTGAGAATAAGATCAGTGAGAGGTTTCTGAGCCTATTCCATTCTAAACTGCAAAGATGTAAGACAAGGGAGAAACAGAAATACCAAAAACCCAAGTATTCTAACAGGATTTTTAGCTCTTATTTCCTCAACAGTTTTAGGAAACCAGTTGCAGCATTGTATTTAAAACCTGTATGGTGAACAGTACCTAAACCAACTACATAATTAATGTTTAAACTCTGGTTTCTTTTTATTTTGTCCAACAGGTGATGATTGAAAGCCCATCCCCTGAGCTGTTTATTTTTGGAGGTTGGAGAGTCCTTGAACTTTAAGGTGGAATACCTTTATGGTTCATTAGGTTTGAAATTCACAGAGGATCTGATCTGCAAAAATAAATATATTTCAAAGAAATATAAATACTAGGATATTTAGTTGGAAAGGGCA
Source organism: Falco peregrinus (assembly GCF_023634155.1). Taxonomy (NCBI): domain Eukaryota; kingdom Metazoa; phylum Chordata; class Aves; order Falconiformes; family Falconidae; genus Falco; species Falco peregrinus. The sequence goes on from NC_073743.1 coordinate 26,005,407, forward strand.
GTCTTCAAGTATAAAGTAGCCAGGGAAAATGTTTCTGCTGTCAGAAGCAAATCTGGGGAACTGCATCCCTAGAAAAGACCTAGAGACAGACTGCTGGTCTGCATCCAAAGTTCGGGTGTTAGGGGCTGGTAACATATTGCAGAATGCACCCCGCATACTGGATAACTGATGCCGGCCTTCCTGCTGAGACACAGTCACTGAAGAACAGCTGCAGCTCAGACAAAGGACTGTCTGGCCAAACACTGCTTCTTGATGGCAGTAAATGTTCAGAGGAAAAGGAGAGGAACAGGGCTTGCACAGTGGTGCATACTCCATTTTCCTGTATGCCCTTGCAAATTCCCAATGTCTGCACGTTGGTACTTACAAAAGCAGAAGTTCTGTGTGTTTAACAGTCCCACTACAAATGTTAACTTAGAGATTAGCTTAAAGCACTATGGCTCTGCTGTGCATTTGTGCGGGGCTGGAATCATTCGTTACCCATTAATATTCTCTGGATATAGACAGATAGCAGACACTACAGAACAGAGCTACCAAGGGGGTACAAAACTACTTCAGACACCAGTGTGGAGCCAAGACATCACTGCACCTGTTGGAGAAATCTACCAGAAAATTTCTTTTCTCTTTGCTTTTAGACTAATCCAGAAACGAAAAAAATTATAGCGTCAAGCAGATGTTACCTGGAGTGTCTGCCCAGCCAGGATGCATAACAGAGAAATGGATGTTTCTGCAAGCTTTTGCCCATTGTTCTGTCAAGACAACTTGCTGTCTCTAGGACAGAGCAAAAAGAGCCAGACTAGTATCAAGTTCAATAGCCTGCCCACCAAGTTAGTTCCCAGGGAGATAAGCTACACCCAATGTGCTGTAAATACCGGGATGTTTATATATAGCAGAAAATATACCCTTGCTCATCCTGATTGAATTTATTGGATAATTTTTTCAGAGACCACCATGGTCATTGCAATCCATATCCTGGCCACAAGCTTACTTTTAAAGTGGTTACACTGCTTTTACTGACCACATCTACTTGCTGCAGAGTGTCGGTAAGAACTAAGAAGGCAGAAAGGGTTTGTCAGCACAAGACAGTTTTCCCCCTTGAGACTTATATCAAATCAAATTCAAGTCTAGCCATGTTCTCTGTGCAAGATGGTATGCACTCACAGGTGCATGCCATCATACTCCTGAATATTATTCCTGGTGCATCTCTGCACGAATTGGATGCAATGGGAAAGCAACAGTGAATGTCAGGCTTTTTGCAAAGCAGATGGTATAAGCTGCCTAGCAAACAAGTGCTGGGCTTTGTTTTCAAAACCATGGACCATACCTTGTTTTGTGCATACACCATAGTTCCATCAAATGTCCCGTTTTCTGACTGCAAGTCAGATAAGTTTAATTTTTGAACTAGCATGCCCCCAGAAGAGACAGTTATCTGTAATCAAATGAATGAAAAGCAAATGAATGAAAAGCAAAACCAGGAACTCCCCACAATTTTGCTCATGCATGTAATGTTATCTTCAGGCCATATTTGGAAGTCCCTAGGGAGCAGGATTCTTCTGCACACTCTTAGCACTATGCTTGCACTCGTGTGTGGAACATACCTGGAAATGAGGTGGAAGAAAAACTATTTTTTAGAAAGTGATTTTCATTCAAAGTGGTGTTGACTCCTCCAGGGAACTTTGTGCTCCTTCCTTTTGAAAAGTAATCAGGAGAAAGAAAATAGCAGGATAGCACTATTTGTAGTTTATATGTTTATCATTTATCAAATTGTTAAAATTATTATATATTTTTATTAACGAATTATATAATTAGGAAACAAAAGATTGTACAAAACTTAGAAAATTTCATTTAAAAAAGAAGTATCCACTGTCCTACTTTATGCCAAGACCTGTGAGGTTCTTTTAAGCCTATACTCCTATTATAGGAATTTTGCACTACGCTGCAGGAGATGCCTTGCCCCAGGGAAAGTAAAAGGGGAAGTTTCCAAAGGAAGTGTTTTGTACTCTGATTTGCAATGAGGGGTGGAGGGTTGTGGGCAGGAGTTTTACCTTGGAGAAGGAGGTTGTTAGCAAAATCACAGAGGTTTCTCAAGATGCTTACAGCATTATAACTAATCCTGTATTGCTAGCACAGTCAAAGAAATGCTGTCACAAACCAGAAAGTAAGAACAGTAAAACACCACTTTTCAACAGCATAGCAGACTCACCACTCTGGCATCAGCTTCTTTTTCCAGGAGGGGCAGCAGGGCAGTTGTCAGAATGTATGTTCCTAAAAGACAGAGAAGCACCAACATCAACTTTTCTTTTTAAAAAAGCTTTCTTCTCTCCCCACCCTTCCCATCACAACCCAAAACCCAAAGTCTATTTCTGAAAATAGATCTGAATTTAATGAAGATACCTTTCTTTACCACCACCCCCGCTGTTTTACCTGCAATATGCCAACTCAACCTGTAGTGGCCCTCGTTGCTGCATACTTACCAAAAGGCACATCAGTTATTTTATAGACTTTTATGTTTATTGTACCCATAAAGCAAACTGCTCACTACATTCAGCCGTGACTCTGAAGGCAAAATAGCTCAGATAAGAATTTCCTTGGTGGGGGGGGTGGGGGGTGGTGCCAATGAAGAAACAGGGAATGCATTTCCCCTCCACGTGTGGTAAATATACATGTATCTATGCTGGGTCACGAACAAGAGAAGAAAACTGCGCTTCACGCTTGTGTTTCTTAGAGCCTTGCATATGCACTTGAGGCTTGCCCATTTTTGCCTTCACACTGTGAAATCACTTAGAGTACGCTGACACTTTTGATTTGTGTTGCACACAAAAACTGTCTCTTAAATCCCCAGCATGACTATTACAGAAGATAAGGAATCCTTAGGGGGAAAAATATTAATGTTGCATGCCCAAGGCTGAGCTAAGATTATTTGCAGAAACTTAACTGTGTCCTTCCTCACTTTGATCGTGTTCATTTAGTGTAGATTCGCACACACCACATAAATATATTCCATTACAGCTGTTACCATGACCAGCAAAGTTTGTTATTCAAAACATTGTTCAACGCTAGTATATTTGATTCAGACACACCTCATGATGTTTCACCCACCCAAGTGCAACAACAGCGATTTTGGTTTGGTTTTGTCTCAACAGAAATACGTTTAATTTTTTTTCCCTTTAAACCGTATTTTAAAAATTGCTTCAAAGTGAATCTAGCCCCATTTAGTCTAGTGTTTCTGCATCAAGTGTAATACTTCTCTCTTATCTCTTCACAAATGGCTCTAGTTCAGCAGTTCTATGTCAGTGATAAACTTTTTCCATGAGCTACTGAGGCCATGTTTTTCACTAGACATGAGGACTTCAGCATGTGTCTTTATAACCTCACTTCCACAGAGGCAACGAGATCACCCAGTTAAAATACAGCATGTTTATAAATATGCTACCAAAATGAAACGTGTTACATGCTTGGTGAACAAACCATTCAGTTCCCCCATCAGCCACAGCAGTCTTCATTTTCTTTATATAATCAGAGGAACATCCATATGCACAAAATATATGTAAAACCCTGGCAAATCAAACAAAGCAAATGCACAGCAGATGAGTAAACACAGCCTGTCTTCAGCAGAAAATGCAAGCAAAGGCAGTTGCCAGTGAATAATAATCTCCCCTGGTAGAGGCGGGGAGACTGAACGATGACATCATTAGGACAAGAACTACTGCTGATTGTCATGGGAGACTGCTGCGATGAAATAAAAAAATAAAAAAAAAATCACTTCAGTACAAGCTGAGAGCCTGGATTAAATTTTGATTTGTCATTGACCCTTCAAATGCAAAGTAACATCATGTTTTGGTTAAATAAGCTGCATCTCCTAAAGGCAGAGCTGCGATGCACCAGCTATGGCGATGCTTCATTTTACTGTCCTGCAGATTAATTTACGCTTTTAAAGGGCTTCATGTTGATTTGTTAGTTCTAAAGGGATGCAAAGATGAATGCATTAACATTGCCTCACTAACAACTGACTTTTGTTTTGTTTTCCAGCTGGATGAGAGAAATGCTCAGTGCCAAAAATCCTGCTTATAGCAACTACAGCTTGTCAGAAGTTTATGTGCTTATTTAAAACCACAAACTGCAAAGCCAGCATCTCCCCTCTTTCTCAAGTTCATTAAGAATTCAGTAAATCCCACAGAGCCAGAGCACTCCATCTTTTTGCCCCACAAAACCACTTGCAAATTTGCTTTGAGACAGAGCACAAAAAGACCAGTTTTGATCTCAGCTTCCTATGCTAAGCACTAGTATCTCAAAACACACACAGATGTGATGCATCAGGCATTAAAACTGAAGCATTTAATTTCTCCAGCTACTAAATACTTCACCAACTATTGTCCCCATTTGAAGTGTTCAAACACAAACTCCTTAGTACTTTAACAAATATACTTAGATATTATATGTCCTTGTTTGCATGGGCTGGTCTGTCAGGCAGAACAGCCTGGACAAGAAATTTAGTCTAATAATAGTAGAATAAGTATACCTTATTAATAAGGTATATTTCTGGTTGAAATACATCATCATCAATTGAAAACTCCACATTTTTATTCATGCAAAAGCTGGCACACAGTTTGCTAGTTACATTTAAACAAACAGGAAGAATGCTAAGTGCAGCAGTGTAGAGGCCTGGCACAGCCACGTACCTCATGGCATGTATTTTGCCAAGCACAGCTGTATTGCAGCACGCAGTAATATAGAAATTAATTTCTAAGTAAAAGAAGAAGCTGCAGATTAATGTGTTGCCTGCCACAGTCCTTATAAAAACATGAATTGCATTACCAGTAAAAAAAAGCAAAAAAGGAAAATTTTAGTATTTTTAGTTAAAAAAAAAAAAAAGCAAGGAAAACCAAGGCTGATATGGTAGAAGAAACTATATTTCCCTCTTCCCTGACTCAGGGAAACCAAGACAACATCCAAATTGTATATCCTTTTGCTAATAACTGATAATTAATATCAGTGTACTGGACATCTGCCTTTCCAAAATGATGTGAATAAGCTGTAAATAATATGGTCAAGTTTGTATTCATAAACCAGTATTCATTGTAATGCATAAATGAGCCTGTAATTGTATAGCGACAAAAGGGTTAAAATGTCTGAAAGATCATATAGACTGTTTTGGCAAGGAAGTTGCAAATCTCTGCAAGGCGAGCTGTCCTCCCTGTTTGCAAAGCAAGCTGCCCTACCAAGGAGATAACGGGACAGCAGGATGCCCTTGAGTAGAGTGGACTCCCTTGGGTACCCCCGGGATTTTCCCGGAGGGACTCCCCAACTCACCGGATCACTGCAGGGGCAGACAAGAATCCCATTATAGTAAGTGACAATATTCTTTATTGCTTTATTCTGGTATTACCGGTTATCTGTTCTCTGGAGCTGCCCGTAAGACGAGAGGATTGACTCCCGCAGGGTGGCGTACGGGTATACTTTGTGACTCGCGTCTCAAGTATATGTCTGGTCTGGAAAACTCAGGTATACTTCTGTAGCTAGCACCCCAAGTATACTTCTGGTTCTGTTTGGGTTTTATCAGCATTTAATTGCCATCTGGAATCTGGCAAGTTTGCTTATAAAGCTTATTTGCTGCAGTGTTGCTTATTTTGGTTACCGGATTTATGGAATGTGGAATTTGACTTTGATAATTGTTACTGTGATTTCGGTTATATTTTTGATAATAATAGTAAGTTCTTGGTGTTGCTATAGAAAGATACCTGCGTGCTGCATTTTGTAAGTATTAATTCTGTAAGTGATAAGTGTGTTCTGTGAGTGTAAGCTGGGAAAAATGGGAGGAAAGCAGAGTGGTGGGATTTTAAAGAAAAGCCCGTTAGGATGTGTCTTGAATCATTGGAAGGATATTGGAGGGTCTGCTGGTGGAAATGTGAATAAGAAAACATTGATAAAGTACTGCAATCAATGGTGGCCACGTTATAAGCTGGAAGGTGGGGAAAAGTGGCCTTGTAATGGAACTATAAATTATAATACTTTGCTGCAGTTAATGTTGTTCCTACGGAGAGAAGGAAAATGGGATGAAGTAATGTATGCTGATATGTTTTTCACTCTGAGGAATCACCCAGAGTGGCAAAAGGAGTGTGGAATTAACCTAGCACCACAAGATCCCTTAATATTAGCAATGGAAAAGGATATGAGGAAGGATGGGATAGGAAAACTGAAGAGATGTTGTTCAGCATGTAGTATTGGTCAGAGATGTTTAAAATTAAGTGAGTCAGAAGAAAGGGTGGAAGATTACGTTCCACCTTTACCGATCGTGGAAAATGGGAAAGCTGAGGGATCCGAGGGTGAGGAACCCAGAGACAATGTGAACCCTAAAGGGTTCACTCCAATTACTGCTCGTACGCGGAGCAAAGCAGGATTAGGGAGCAAATCAGGACCAGTAATACAGGCTCCCTTGCGACAGGCTGTGGGAACTAATGGGCCTGTTAGAATCAAGATTCCTTTTTCCACTAGTGAATTAGATTCATGGAAAGAGGCAGTAAAAGGTTATAGAGATGATCCGGAGAGGATAGCCAGTAGGTTCGAATTAATTGTGAAAAAATTTGGATCCGGACTGGAAAGATATAGAAATAATGTTAGCAGCTTTATCTGAAACTGAGAAACAACTGATAATTAAAACTTCACGAACGCATGTACAAGTTCAAATAGCCTCAGGAGTTTTACCTGGAACTGTGGAAGTCCATGTTCCAAGGGCAGATCCTGACTGGGATTATAATGATGATAATGATTATAGATTATTAAAAAGATATCAAGAATGGATAAGAATCGCTTTAGAAAATGCCATTCCTAAGTCCGTGAACTAGTCCAGGCTATATATTATAAAACAAGGACCATCTGAGACACCCTCAGAATTCTTAGATCGTTTAAGAACAGCTATGCAAAAATATACAACGATAGATCCTTCCTCAGAAGAGGGTAAATTACAATTGGTTTCATTATTTCTGGGACAATCAACAGAAGACATAAGGAAAAAACTCCAAAAATTACAAGGGGCAGACATGAGGGACTTAGAAAAATTAGTAGAAGAAGCGTGGAGAGTGTTTAGAAACCGGGAAGGGGAGGAAAGACAGAAACTGGGACAGACCATTGCGGCAGCAACGGTAGCCGCCTTGAATAACCAAGGACCAACTTTTCGAGTTAAAAATAGGGGAGATGGGAAACGAATAAGGACCCAGCAACCACCTCTAAAAACAGATCAGTGTGCCTATTGTAAAGAGGTAGGCCATTGGAAAGGGGAGTGTCCAAAATGAGGGAGTGTTGGGGCTCTTGCTGTATTGAATGATTATACTGAACTCTGAAGCAAGTGGAAAAATACTGAAGAAATAAGACGAGGTTGCGACCAGAACAGTGGGATGAAGAAAAAGGAGCAAATTGCAGATGTTGGCACAAAACCAAGGCCAACGAGACGTGATAAGAGGAGCTGGGAAACCGCAGAAAGGAGCCTACATGCCAGAACAAGCAGAAACAGAAATCTTCCCAGTAAACAATTGTTAACCAATCATATTATTATACGCTTGTAAAATAGCCAATCACATTATTGCACGCTTATAGAATGCCTTATAAAAGTCTACCTGGTTTGTACAATAAACGGATCAGATCTTGAACTCTGTGAGTATTTGAATCTGACTCCCGCTCGCCCGAAATGCCCGCAGCATCTGGTGACCCCGACGTGATCCGATGAGGGTCGACAGGATCGGTTAAAAGGTCAGGAGGATTCATTAAGGATCGTGTTACGAGCTGCGGAGCCGGCGAGGATCCTGCTGCCAGCGGAGAGAGAGCTGGGCGCCCGAAGAAAGGCGGAACGTGCACGGCTGACCGGTGAGTCAGGAAATTTAAGCAGGATGGGAATCACTGCATCAGTGGTGGAAAAAGCAACCGTAGACAGTTTGATGAAACTGGCAGAAAAAACTGAAACGCCAGTCTCACGGTAGGCAGTAGTTGATCTGCTATGTTGGAGTCGCCGCCGTGGTTACCTTGCTTCTACGCAAGATGTATATAATAATGAAACATGGAAGAAAGTAGGAGAGGACTTATGGGAATCTGTGCAAGTTGGGACTAAGGGGGTAAAGACTTTGGCTCGCACGTATCGAGCTGTACGGGGTATGGTCGCGCAGTTACACGGCGAGGCTCAAGTCGCTGCAGCTGTTAAGGCTGCAGTGCGGTCTCCCGGCGATCCTACTGCTCAGTCGGAGGAAGAGCCAGAGGGACAACCTCCGTGTGAAAATCCCCCCGATTATACATCCAAAGCTTATCCAGTACTGACCACTGCTGAACGAATAGCGTGGGGATTAGATGATGAATTACCACCCTGGTGTCCTGAAAAGGAACAAGCGGCGAGCGGCGGCGTGCGGCCCGGCAGGCCCCGTCCCGGCCGCGGTTTCTCTCCGAGGCGGCACCCCGCCCCTCCACCCCCCCCCTCCACCCCCCCTCCTCCGATCGGCGCCATGGCGATGCAAGCGGCCAAGCGAGCTAACATCTGGCTGCCCCCAGAGGTCAATCGGATCCTTTATATTCGGAACCTGCCGTATAAAATCACAGCGGAGGAAATGTATGATATTTTTGGGAAATACGGACCTATTCGACAAATCAGAGTTGGAAACTCTCCTGAAACAAGAGGAACAGCTTAAGCTTCTCAAGGAAAAATACGGACTTGATTACAAACCCCCCCCCCCAAAAAAAAAAAAAAAAAAAAAGAGAAAAGAAAAAAAAAAAAAAAAGAAAAAAAAAAAGAAAAAAAAAGAAAAAAAAAGAAAAAAGAAAAAAGAAAAAAAAAGAAAAAAGAAAAAAGAAAAAAAAAGAAAAAAGAAAAAAAAAGAAAAAAGAAAAAAGAAAAAAAAAAGAAAAAAGAAAAAAAAAAAAGAAAAAAGAAAAAAAAAAGAAAAAAGAAAAAAAAAAGAAAAAAGAAAAAAGAAAAAAAAAAGAAAAAAAGAAAAAAAAAGAAAAAAGAAAAAAAAAGAAAAAAGAAAAAAAAAAGAAAAAAGAAAAAAAAAAGAAAAAAGAAAAAAGAAAAAAAAAAGAAAAAAAGAAAAAAAAAGAAAAAAGAAAAAAAAAGAAAAAAGAAAAAAGAAAAAAAAAGAAAAAAGAAAAAAAAAGAAAAAAGAAAAAAGAAAAAAAAAGAAAAAAGAAAAAAAAAAAGAAAAAAGAAAAAAAAAAGAAAAAAGAAAAAAAAAAGAAAAAAGAAAAAAGAAAAAAAAAAGAAAAAAGAAAAAAAAAAGAAAAAAGAAAAAAAAAAGAAAAAAGAAAAAAGAAAAAAAAAAGAAAAAAAGAAAAAAAAAGAAAAAAGAAAAAAAAAGAAAAAAGAAAAAAGAAAAAAAAAGAAAAAAGAAAAAAAAAGAAAAAAGAAAAAAGAAAAAAAAAGAAAAAAGAAAAAAAAAGAAAAAAGAAAAAAGAAAAAAAAAGAAAAAAGAAAAAAAAAAAGAAAAAAGAAAAAAAAAAGAAAAAAGAAAAAAAAAAAGAAAAAAGAAAAAAGAAAAAAAAAGAAAAAAGAAAAAAAAAAGAAAAAAGAAAAAAAAAAGAAAAAAGAAAAAAGAAAAAAAAAAGAAAAAAAGAAAAAAAAAGAAAAAAGAAAAAAAAAGAAAAAAGAAAAAAGAAAAAAAAAGAAAAAAGAAAAAAAAAAAAGAAAAAAGAAAAAAAAAAGAAAAAAGAAAAAAAAAGAAAAAAGAAAAAAGAAAAAAAAAGAAAAAAAGAAAAAAAAAGAAAAAAGAAAAAAAAGGAAAAAAGAAAAAAGAAAAAAAAGAAAGAAAAAAAGAAAAAAGAAAAAAGAAAGAAAGAAAAAAAAAGAAAAAAGAAAAAAGAAAAAAAAAGAAAAAAGAAAAAAAAAGGAAAAAAGAAAAAAGAAAAAAAAGAAAGAAAAAAAAGAAAAAAGAAAAAAGAAAGAAAGAAAAAAAAAGAAAAAAGAAAAAAGAAAAAAAAAGAAAAAAGAAAAAAAAAGGAAAAAAGAAAAAAGAAAAAAAAGAAAGAAAAAAAAGAAAAAAGAAAAAAGAAAGAAAGAAAAAAAAAGAAAAAAGAAAAAAGAAAAAAAAAGAAAAAAGAAAAAAAAAGGAAAAAAAAGTGCTTCAGATGTCACCTACAAGAAATGCGTTTCTGCTTTGAACTAGCTTTTGAGCCTTTGGGAGTAAACTATACGGCTATAAATCAATCATATTGGGGTTGGTTAGATAAGAAGTATAATGACACGAATTTTGGCTTTAGTGATAACTGTACCTGGTGGAATACTACACTTGTTAAAAATACGTATTTTTTGCAACAGTTGATTTACCGTTTAAATGTATCAATTTATTTACCTCAACAAGAATTGAGGGTGGTTGAGGGATTTATTGAAACAAGGTCTGTCTATATTGTTGTTTGTTATTCTTTTGTTACTTTTAGTGCCTTGCCTTTTACAATGTTTTCAGAGCTGTGTGGAACGCAGTATTAATGCTGTATTTAAAAAGAAAGGGGGAGGTGTTGGGGCTCTTGCTGTATTGAATGATTATACTGAACTCTGAAGCAAGTGGAAAAATACTGAAGAAATAAGACGAGGTTGCGACCAGAACAGTGGAATGAAGAAAAAGGAACAAATTGCAGATGTTGGCACAAAACCAAGGCCAACGGGACGTGATAAGAGGAGCTGGGAAACCGCAGAAAGGAGCCTACATGCCAGAAAAAGCAGAAACAGAAATCTTCCCAGTAAACAATTGTTAACCAATCATATTATTATACGCTTGTAAAATAGCCAATCACATTATTGCACGCTTATAGAATGCCTTATAAAAGTCTACCTGGTTTGTACAATAAACGGATCAGATCTTGAACTCTGTGAGTATTTGAATCTGACTCCCGCTCGCCCGAAATGCCCGCAGCAAGGGAGAGCTCAAAACATGATAGCAAACGTTTCATCGGATCAATGAAGTCGACCAGGAGAATCTACCCTAGCAGATCCTCTGGTTAAAATAGAGCTAGGGAAATCAGGACAGAAAATGGAATTTTTAATAGATACAGGCGCCTCTTATTCAGTGCTAAACCAGAAATTAATACCAGAGGATAAAGACTTTGTGACTGTAGTGGGAGCCACTGGCCAACAACAAAAAGCCTTTTTCTTAAAGCCGTTAGAGTATAAATTGGGAAAACAGATGGGAATACATAGGTTCTTATATTTACCGGGATCACCAAAATCTTTATTAGGCTGAGATTTATTAGAGCAACTAGAAGCAGAAATAGTCTTCGAAAAAGGGAAAATGGAGTTAAGGATAGGAGAGGAACAGCTAATAAATGTATTGAGTTTAGCATTAATACAGACTGACCCTAAAGGTGAGATACCTTCGGAGATCGCAGATCAAGTATATCCAGGAGTCTGGGCTACTGAAGTCCCTGGAAAGGCCAAGAATGTGACTCCAATAACCATAAAATTAAAATCAGGGGAAAACCTGTTAAGATTAAACAGTATCCTTTAAAGATAGAAGATAGGAGAGGAATTAAAGAAATAATTGATAAATTTTTACAGTATGGGCTACTGGTCAAATGTGAATCGGAATACAATACGCCTATATTACCAATCAAGAAGGCAGATGGAAAAAGCTATAGGCTGGTTCAGGATTTAAGGGCCATAAATAAAATCACTGAGGATATACATCCAGTAGTGGCGAACCCATATACTCTGTTGACTAAATTAAAGAATAGTCAAGTTTGGTTTACTGTACTGGATTTAAAAGATGACGAGCGAGGGGAAGCAAGCAGCCGACTCAATATGAGTGATAAAGCAAGCTTCGATTTATTACGGCGCGATTATGTCTTATATACAGTTCCAGTTAATTATGCCTACAAATCATCTGCTGATTGGCTAAGCTCTAAAGGATTACACTTTCATACGTCCTCCTATTTGCGGTTTCTGCGGATAGCTAACTACATATATTTTTTTTTCCTCTCTTGTCTACGCGAATTCCTCAAAGTTATTTACAACATTAGGCACAAGGTCAGCATGACCTTATCTCTCTTCCCTTATTAGCAAGCCTGGTAATTTTCCATTTTTAGCAAGCCTGGTAATTTTCCATTTCTAGCAAGTCTGGTAATTTCTCGCTGTGACCTAGCTTGGTTCACTCCAGACTTATGTCAAAAGCTGTATCACACAGTCCTTCTATGGAACCGTGGCCGTTCTCTTTCATCCATTCTGCAACAATTCCCCCTTTTTCTTTTTGGACAAGGAAAACTGGTCCAGTTACACGCTCAAATAATTTTCGAATACAAGAGAGAGCACAGCTTAAACATATAAATCCAATGATAACAATTATTACTATAAGCAACACACTTTGCAACAGTCTTTTTAACCAGCCTCCTATCCCAAGCCAATTTGTTAAGCCTTCAAGGCCAAAAAATCCAACATCTTGTTGAATTTTTTGAGAATGTTCCATCAATTGTTTGATTTCTTTATGTATGGAGCTTGAATTATCTTCAAGGTCCATACAACACATGCCTTCAAAATCTTCACAGCCATGTCCATGTGCTAATAGTAAAAAGTCAATGGCCATGCGGTTTTGCAAAACAGCATGTTGAACAAAAGTTAAACTATCAGCTAGGTCTGATAAAACTCTGCTGGTGAGGTTGGCTTGTTTAATCACCCAACAAGACAGCTTTTCTAAATTTTTGTGGGCCCGAGCAGCGGCGGCACCTGGGATAAATAACGAAGCAAAAAATACCTCCCATTTGTTCCAAAGTTGAACGTTATCATCACAGGTTACCAAGGATCTGGGAAGTGTCTCTTCTCCATCTCACTGGATTTGATTTGTTAGGATGAAAATGTGGTAAGGCTAAACTCAGACGACCGATGGTACATGGACCACCTACAGGCATTGAGGGTATTCCATTCCATGCTCTATTACCACAAATAAAAAACAAACCAGGGGGTAATTTCCTAGGATATAATACTCCAGGTGCAGGATTAGATAGATTTCGACTGGTATGGTTACACCAAACACTCCAATTAAACTGATTCTTAATTGGATATACGGGAGTGATAGCAGTTGTACTACAAGGCATGTTAGAGGCTTCACCAGCACAAGGGTACCGGGAAGAATTCAAATATACACAATAAGAGGCATTTAGTGAATCGACTAGTTCGATTTCTTGAGGGCTAGGACCAATAGGGAGTTTGTCATCCCAGTTATCAAATTTTTCAAAAAAGCTGCTCATATTATTACCTCGAGCCAATATGGTAACTTTTGGCATCTGGTTAAGAGACTGGTTAAGGGCGATCCAATCAGAGTCATTTAACGGCACACCTACTAAACAAGTTAAAAAGGGTACGCTAGGGGTTGACAAACTTGCACAAAACGTGGTTGTGTTAATAGCTCTACTTAAAGTTACCCATACATTTTCTCGCAAATCAAACAATGATTTAGGCACAAAAGCTACAACTACGACAACAAAATTAATTAACACAACAATTCTCAACATTATGCTTAAAATATAGCTAAAACAATATTAATAAATCAATCACGAGTTGACATTGGTTACTGGAGCATCAGTCACTGCTGCTTTGGTCCATTTTGCTGGGATCCACTGCGGCCCTGTGGGGGTAAGTACACACATATAACCTCTTCCAGCATACTTTACTTCTGCTGGCCCTTTCCACAAACCAGCTGAAGGATCCCTATACATAACAAACATTGGAACATCATCTTTACATGTTTTAAGATACCCATGTAACCATGCGGGTGATTCTTGCTGTTCTGCAAATATACATAGATGATTCAACACAAAAAGAACTTTAACAAGTCTCTCTTGTACATCTGTAATCTTCTCAAACTTTTGTAAATATTGCTTTAATGTCTGATGTGTTCTTTCAATGATTGCTTGTCCCGTGGGAGAGTGAGAAATACCTGTAATATGTCGCACTCCCCATGCTTGACAAAAACGTCTCATTTTTTCACCGACATAAGCAGGGCCATTATCAGTCTTTATTGTCTGTGGCACTCCCATGACAGCAAAACAACTTGTTAAATGCCGTATTACATGGAGTGCTCGTTCCCCTGTTTGTGCTGTAGCCCATACAAATTTACTATATGTATCAATTGTAACGTGTACATATTTTAATCTGCCAAATTCAGCAACGTGAGTGACATCCATTTGCCACAACTCTCTGGCTTTAAGTCCTCTGGGGTTCACTCCGATACCTAGTCCCGGTCCATGATGACTGCACGTAGGACAAGCTCGTACAATTCCTCTAGCTTCTTCCATTGTAATGTCAAATTGTCGATGCAGTCCCCGCGCGTTTTGGTGAAATGTGTTGTGTGATTCTCGTGCTTTAACAAACTCGCTTAGTGGAGCTGCTACAGACACGAGCTGGTCAGCGCACGCATTCCCTTCCCCCAAACCTTCAGACCATTTATGACTTCTAATATGTATAACGCAGTAGGGTTGCGTGCGCTGCTGTATTGCTGACAACAGTTGCCTAAGGAGTTCAAACAGCCGTTGACTTTGCACTTCTTTAAGGCGAGCATCTTCAATTCGGCTTACGATTCCAGCAACATACATCGAGTCCGTTACAATGTTTAACCTCGCATGTATCCATTGGGTACCTACCCATACAACAGCAGCTAGCTCTAAAGTTTGTAACAAATCTCCTGCTTTCGCAGGAAGGATTTGGTGGTGCCATTGATTGTTCTCGTGCCATGTTGCTGCTGCTTTTCTTGAGCGTTTCCCTGCATCTGTATAAACTGTGATAGCATCCGCTAAGGGTCGCTCACTTCGTTTCGGACGCTTTAACCAGTCATAATTACTAATCCATTTTAATATAGGTGCTTTTAAAGGCTCAACTTTAATCTCCAGAGCTTCACTTAATAAACTTAACTGTAAAGCTGATGAATTCTGCAACCACCACTCCAAGTCTTCTCTGTGTATTGGTAGATACACGACATTTGGCTCCATTCCGGTAATTTGTAAAATTCGCGTTCTTCCTTTTCGAATGATTTCTGCCAAATTTTGCGTTTTTTCTTGGATGGTAGTCTTTGGCTGCATTTTGGTAAAGATCCACTCTAATACTCTCACAGTCTCCCCCTTTTTCTTTTTGCACTGTGTAAGTGCACCAATAAAGTGTGAGGGACCGTTTAACACAGTGAGGTCTACAGGAAGATTAGGGTCAATTCGATCTACTGCACGCTCTACAACCCGCTCACTGAGTTGTTGAATCATAACTTGTTGATCCTTAGAAACAATAACAGGATTAGATGGATCTGTTCCTTTTAATAAAGGTCGTAACACGTCTAGTTCATCATTGGTGATGCCTGCTACTGGGCGTAGTCATTGGAGGTCACCTAATAACTTTTGAGCATCATTGAGGGTATGCAGATCTTTACAAATGGTTAATTTTTGTGGACTCACTTGTGACTGAGTAATATTCCAGCCAAGATATTTCCATGCGGGTGAACGCTGGACCTTTTCAGTTGCTATGACGAGATTTTGCATCTCTAACTGTCGTTGTGAAAAGGTCTCCTGTTGTTCACTGAAAGGCTGTTTTTGAGCAAATAGAATATCATCCATATAATGGTAAATAATAACATGAGGCCATGCTTTTCGAATAGGTTGGAGAGCAGCATCAACAAATAGCTGACACAGGGTAGGGCTATTTTTCATGCCTTGTGGTAACACAGTCCATTCAAATCGCTGGTCAGGTCCCTCTCTGTTAACCGATGGCAATGTAAATGCAAATCGTTGAGTGTCATTGGGGTGTAGCTGAATTGTAAAAAAGCAGTCTTTTAAGTCAATTATTAATAAATGCCATTCGGTGGGCAACATAGCAGGATTAGGAAGACCCGGTTGTAAGGCTCCCATTGCTTGCATTTGTTGATTCACCGCTCGTAGATCATGTAAAAGCCGATATTTTCCTGATTTTTTCTGGATTACAAATATCGGTGTATTCCAAGGACTGGTTGACGGTTTAAGATGACCTTGTGTTAACTGGTCTTGAACTAGCAAATGTGCTTGTTGCAGACTTTCCTTTTTCAACGGCCACTGTCCGATCCAAACAGGCTCTTCCGTTAGCCATTTCAAAGGAATCGGGAAAGTCCAATTGACAGTGACCGTTCCTAAAAAGGTGAATTTGTGGTAAGTATTACTCCTAATTGATTCAACACATCTCTTCCGATGAGTGCATTCACTCCACTCGGTAAGGGCATAACAGTAACATGTAGTATCGCTGTTTTTCCATCTATGATGATTTGTATTCTTTGTTGACTGCGCTGAACAGGCGCTATTCCCCCTACTCCTTCAACTCCTCCAGGGACGTGTTGCAGTGGCCAATAAGAAGGCCACTGACCACGCGCGATGATTGTGATATCGGCACCAGTGTCCAAAAGTGCAGTCAGGTGTTTTTTATCAGTCCCATGTACAAGAATAATTTGGGCGAGTGGTCGTTGATTCATAGGTACAGTCAACATCGCTAAGCCTCCTGTGGACCCAAAACCATCTGTCCCGCGATCGTGATTGGAGATTGCAGACATTTGGTGAGTTAAGTGTTGGAGTGGTATTAATTGAGCAATGCGACTACCTTTAGGAATATATATAGGCGGAAAACTTGTTTGAACAACTATAAAAATTTCTCCTTTATAGTCACAATCAATAAGTCCTGGTAAAACAAAGAGTCCCTTGAGGCCACTGGAAGAACGACCCAGCAGCAAAGCTCCATGAAGTTGTCCGTTTATCATTATAGGTCCTTTGATTCCTGTGGCAACTTTCTGCGGACGGTTATCAAGTAGAGTAATATCTATTGCTGTTGCCAGATCCAATCCGAGGCTCCCTCGGGTTGCTGGTCATAAATTTGTGGCTGGTTGAAGGCGGGAGGTGTTGGTTGTTGGTTGGGGACCTGGTTGCGGACAGTCATCGGCATGCAGGTTGCTGGAGCCGCTATTGGGGTCGGCGCACCGCGACTCCTGGCGCTCCGCTTCCCGTTTCCCGAACGCCGGCAAGCTGCGGTATTATGATTATTCATTTGACAGTTTCGGCACCATACTTGGCGTTCTTGACGCTGCCGGCGCGTATGACCCGAACGTCCACAACGAAAACATGTATAGTCCCTTCGATGGTGTATTCTGTCTCGATGTTCATCCGGAGGTTTCAGTGGAGCGAGGGCTGCAAATGCTTGCTGCTGAGCCTTAACTAAATTGTCCCCTACCTCCCTAAGCGCTTCAACTAACAGAGCTTGGGCTCCTACAGGAACTCTGCTCATTCGCTCTAACATGGTTTCAATAGAGGCATCCAGAGGAAGAGTAACTAAAATGCCTTTTGTATAAGAGTTACAATTTTCCAGCACACATTGTCTTAACAAAGGTCCTTTCATAAACTCAGCCATATCTGCACGATTAATAGCATCTGTAACCCTATCTACAAAAGAGGCAAAAGATTCATCCCTTCCTTGTTTGACTGACATATATGAGGGAGTAGCTGGTGTAGTTTTGACTTTTTGTAAGGCTTCTCGTGCTAGCCTCATAGACTCTAATAAGACATCTGGGCCAGATTGCATCTGCATTTCTACAGAAGCAAAGGGCCCGGTTCCCATCAATTGTTCTACTGTTAAACCCGCTAAACGATCATTCGGTGCGCGAGGCATATGTACAGACAGTTCACAAAGTTTCTGCCAATGGGCTTGCCATAACAACTGTTGCGATTGTTTCAAAATGAGTCGCATTATATTTTTAATGTCTTCTGGACAAAGCATTCCGCTACTCCAAATATAGTTTAACATTTGTCTTGCAGGTTCGCCATGTAAACCTGACTCATTAACTGTACTCCGTAACTGATTTAATATTTTCCAGTCTAAAGTATGATGTTCTCCTGTCATTACTCCTGCATTATCAACAGTGTAAATTACTGGATAGGCTTGATGATTAATTTGAGCTACGACATCAAAGTCTTTTTGTTCCATCGCTTCTCGGACTATTTTGTCCCAACCGACTCGAATTAGTCGTGGCTGCGGGTGAAGGCAAGGCGGTTTAAAAGTTCTATTAGCTGAATCAGACTTTAACTTCCCATCGTCTGCCCTCTCATTTTTGTCACTTGTCTCCTCCTCAGTTTCGCTTTCTTGTGATTCTCCCTGCACCTCCACTTGAGGTGGTGCCGAGGGACAAGCTTTTTCCTCCAGAGGTGGAGGGGGAGGAGGATGGTCTGAGGGTCGGTGGACAACAGGAACAGGGATTCCCGAGGCAGGGGGGGTAAAATAATCACCTCCTGCCGTAAGACGCCCAGCAGCCGGGTCAGACCGTTCGAGTCGGCTGGAAGCAGCTGCTGCCATTTGTTTTTCAACTTTATATCTTTTAAAACAATTAATAACTTCTCTCCAAGGTTTCATTAATTTCTTAGCAGCTTTATCATCATCAATTACTGAATCCCATAAACAATCCCCATAATTACGCCATTCTTCTACTTCAAACATATGCTCAGGATCTGCAAAATATCCTTTTGCTCTACCTAATGCAATTAACCCGGCCAGATCTTTTAAAGGGCCTAGTCCCCGCTTTTTTAAAAAGCATTGTAAAAGTGCTAGCGCTACCTCTTTTTCCATTGTGCACTCGTTAAAGTCCTCTTTGTTGCAGCCTTTTCCCTTGGGTAGCAGCTCACGGATGGCGAACCCCTTCTTTAATTATCCTGGGCTCAAGCACGGATCGGGTACGATGCCAGCATCAGCCGATCTTCTGCTCTCTGGTCGCTGCTACCAGTGCTTCTCCGTCCTCGCTGTCCGGTGAAGAACAGGGATTGGGGGTCCCTGTTCGGGCGCCACTTTGACGAGCGAGGGGAAGCAAGCAGCCGACTCGATATGAGTGATAAAGCAAGCTTCGATTTATTACGGCGCGATTATGTCTTATATACAGTTCCAGTTAATTATGCCTACAAATCATCTGCTGATTGGCTAAGCTCTAAAGGATTACACTTTCATACGTCCTCCTATTTGCGGTTTCTGCGGATAGCTAACTACATATATTTTTTTTTCCTCTCTTGTCTACGCGAATTCCTCAAAGTTATTTACAACATTAGGCACAAGGTCAGCATGACCTTATCTCTCTTCCCTTATTAGCAAGCCTGGTAATTTTCCATTTTTAGCAAGCCTGGTAATTTTCCATTTCTAGCAAGTCTGGTAATTTCTCGCTGTGGCCTAGCTTGGTTCACTCCAGACTTATGTCAAAAGCTGTATCACACAGTCCTTCTATGGAACTGTGGCCGTTCTCTTTCATCCATTCTGCAACAAAAAGATGCCTTTTTCTGCTTAGCCTTAGCCATGGAAAGTCAAAAGTTATTTGCCTTTGAATGGGAAAACCCTGACTCAGGCAGAAAGACGCAGCTTACGTGGACAGTATTACCTCAAGGGTTTAAAAATAGCCCCACTATTTTTGGAAATCAATTAGCCAAGGAACTCGAAACTTGGACGCCTCCAGACACCGAGGGGATTTTGTTACAATATGTAGACGATCTCTTAATAGCTACTGAGACTAAAAAGAGTTGCATTCGATGGACTATAAGTCTCCTTAATTTTCTGGGTTTAAATGGGTATCGAGTTTCCCAACAGAAAGCCCAACTGGTTCAGCAACGTGTGACTTATCTGGGATTTGAAATCTCAGGAGGACAACGAGAACTGGGAACCGAACGTAAGGAGGTTATTTGTCGAACTCCAGAACCCCAAACGGTAAAGGAACTACGAACTTTTCTGGGAATGACAGGTTGGTGCCGTCTTTGGATTTATAACTATGGACTGGTGGTGAAACCTCTGTATGAATTGGTAAAGAACGATCAGTCCAAGTTAGTCTGGACTGGAGAAGCGCAAAAGGCTTTTAAACAACTTAAACAAGAACTGATGCAGGCTCCGGCCTTGGGATTGCCGGATCTCTCTAAACCCTTTTGGTTATTCTCTCATGAGAGACAAGGGATAGCTTTGGGAGTACTAGCACAAAAACTGGGTCCCTATAAACGAGCAGTAGCTTACTTCTCTAAACAGTTGGATGAAGTAAGCAGAGGATGGCCCGGATGTCTTCGGGCTGTTGCCGTGGTTGTTATTAATATACAGGAAGCTCGAAAGTTTACGATGGGACAGAGAATGACAGTGTTAGTCTCCCATACAGTCTCAGCAGTTTTGGAACAAAAAGGAAACCATTGGCTCTCACTGCAGAGATTTTTAAAATATCAGGCAATATTAGTGGAACAAGATGATGTGGAAATTGTCACTAATGCTGTAAACCCAGCTTCCTTCCTCAGCGGAACTCTGGATGAACCAGTGATACATGATTGTATAGAAACGATGGAAACTGTGTATTCGAGCCAACCTGATCTTAAGGAGGAACCTTTAGAAGATGCTGACGAATCCTGGTATACTGATGGAAGCAGCTTTGTGAAACAAGGGCAACGTAAGGCAGGGTATGCCGTTACAACCACTAAACAGGTAATCGAGTCCAAACCATTACCCCCTGGGACGTCTGCCCAGAAAGCAGAGATAATTGCTCTTACACGGGCATTGGAATTGGCAGCAGGAAAGAAAATAAATATTTGGACAGACTCTAAGTATGCATTCGGTGTGGTACATGCTCATGGAGCAATCTGGAAAGAACGAGGACTGCTGACCGCTCAAGGAAAACAAATAAAGCATGCTGAAGAAATCTTACAATTACTAGAAGCTGTGAAACAACCGGAAAAAGTAGCTATTATGCATTGTCGGGGACACCAGAAAGGGAATGCTGATTTTGAGATAGGAAATCGATTGGCAGATCAAGAGGCTAAGCGGGTAGCTGAATTAACCGACGTAAAGGTATTGTCTTTAATACCAGACAGTAAAATCCAAGCTATAGACGTAAACCAAAAGCCAAATTATACGAAAGAAGACTTAAAATTGATTGAAGATCTGAAAGGTAAAAAGAAACCAAATGAATGGGTATATTTGAAAGATAACCGCATAGTATTACCCTCCAATTTAATATGGCCCACAGTTCTTACAGAACACAATAAAACACATTGGGGTGCTGACACATTATATAAAAGCTTGAATCGGATATTAGTGGGACGGAATTTATATACCACTATAAAACAAGTAACTCAGCAATGTAGTATTTGTCTACACAATAATCCCAATACCAAGAATAAAGTAAAATTCGGAATAATTGGTAAAGGGAATTATCCAGGGCAACAGTGGCAAATTGACTTTTCAGAACTCCCTAGAAAAGGGGGGTATCGCTATTTGTTGGTGTTAACTGACACATTCTCGGGATGGCCAGAAGCCTTTCCCTGCCGAACAAATAAAGCAAGGGAAGTGGCTTTGCTCAATGAAATAATACTACGCTTTGGAATCCTGGCCACAATGTCTTCTGATAGGGGTTCTCATTTTTGTGCCCAAATAGTACAACAGATAAGTAAAATTTTGAGAATAGATTGGCAATTGCACACTCCCTACAGGCCACAGGCAAGCGGGCAAGTAGAAAAAATGAACCATTTAATTAAACAACAAATAGCTAAAATTGGACAAGAAGCCAATTTATCATGGCCTCAATCTCTTCCTTTGGCACTACTCAGAATTAGGGTGAAACCACGGACAAAAGAAAATTTAAGCCCTTTTGAGATTTTGTATGGGAGGCCATATCAATCTTCATTTAAAGGAGAAGATTTGACACAACTAGGATCAGAATATTTGTATATGTATATGATTGCACTTCAGAAACAGTTAAATAAAGTGCACAAATTGATTTTAGGAACTAGGGCTAGAGGACTAGATCAACCAGTACACATCTTTAAACCTGGGGACTATGTATATATAAAAATCTTCGCAGGGCAACCTCTGGAAGAGAAATGGGATGGACCATACCAGGTGTTGTTGACCACGCATACTGCTATCAAGATTAAAGAACAAGCGGCTTGGATCCACTATTCAAGAGTGAAGAAAGCTCCTGAAAAACCATGGATCATTACTCCAATAGGATCCACCAAAATGCGGTTCTCCAAATTGTGATTGTAGTAAGTTGGTTACCCGGTCTGTGTTTAACGTCATGGGATCAAAATACTCATTTGTCCCTGATACAAGGAATTTCCCAGGTTTTGAATAAAACAAATTGCTGGATATGTACTCATATGCCAGAACATGGGAACAAGGGAATATCCCTCATAGGAATTCCTTTACCCAGGAAC
Organism: Falco peregrinus; assembly: GCF_023634155.1. Taxonomy (NCBI): domain Eukaryota; kingdom Metazoa; phylum Chordata; class Aves; order Falconiformes; family Falconidae; genus Falco; species Falco peregrinus. The sequence continues at coordinate 26,027,568 of NC_073743.1, forward strand.
GTATCGTTAACAAATTTATGGGAAAATACCTCCTGGAATGTCAAGGACAATGAAATTTTGAAGTTAGAAATAAGTAGTCCTGCGGTACATGAATCGTATTATACTTGTGTACAAAGGTGTAATCCACCTAAAGGAATGGGAATTGTGGATTGTAATCCCGTAATGTATGTAGGAAGCCAGTCCTTTTGTAATAACACTTTAGACATCGGTACTTCACTGTCTGTTAGCTCTACTGCTTGGCCAGCGCCTGAAGGAAAAGGATGGTACTGGCTGTGCAATGATACAGCTCGAAAGGTCTTACCTAAGAATTGGAAGGGAACCTGCACCTTGGGGGCAGTAGTTCCTAATATGACAGTACATGATTCATTCTCACAAGGATACTTAAGAAATCATATTAAGAGGATTAGACGAGAAAACACAAATCCTATAATAGAGAGGCCTACTGCATTTCATAGTTTTGCTCAGTGGTTTGTTCCCTGGTTAGGAGTGAGTGAATTGGAAAAAAACATTATCAATATATCTGCGATAATAGAGAAATTAGAAAACAGAACAATTGATGCATTGAAAGCCCAACAAGAGGAAATATCCAGCCTCTCACAAGTGGTATTACAAAATAGAATGACCTTGGATTTGCTGTTAGCTGATCGAGGGGGAGTGTGTACAGTTATAAACACTAGTTGTTGCGTATACGTGGACCAAAGTGGAAGAGTTTCCACTGACTTAGAGGAAATATGGAAACAAACCAAGGTATTACATGAAATAAGTGAGGATGACGTGTCCTGGGGTTTTGAAAATCTTTGGACAACTTTAACTTCCTGGTTACCTAAAGTACAATGGTTAAAACAGGTGTTAGCTGCCATAGTGTTGTTGATTGTTTTAATAGTACTTGTGTGTATTCTGTTCAAATGCTTATTATATTGTACTTTTGAAAGATAAAATAGCAAAGGAATTTGCTTGTATCGAGAAAAGGGGGGAATGATGTAAATAAGCTTTAAATAATATGGTCAAGTTTGTATTCATAAACCAGTATTCATTGTAATGCATAAATGAGCCTGTAATTGTATAGCGACAAAAGGGTTAAAATGTCTGAAAGATTATATAGACTGTTTTGGCAAGGAAGTTGCAAATCTCTGCAAGGCGAGCTGTCCTCCCTGTTTGCAAAGCAATCTGCCCTACCAAGGAGATAACGGGACAGCAGGATGCCCTTGAGTAGAATAATGAGGGGTACTGCAAAAAACACTGGGAAAGATTTCTACAAGTCTGCCAACTCATCACTTTTGAGACCTAAGGTGAAAAGTACACCATGAGGAAGACCTACGGCCTTCCTCCCATAGACCACTGCCCACATTCTAAAGACCCCGGCCCACAATTTTTGAGGAATCTGCGCAAGCATAAAAGACTGATGAGCTAATTAGCATATGAAGCAAGGGTAGGCGGGTTCAGGTGATGAATATGTATAGGCGTTAATTGAATATTCATTGTTTCATTATATAAATATAAGGTAATCTGCCCCTCCGGGTGTGTACGATTGGTGGAAGGATCCCCCGTACACCCGGCGCTGCCAATAAAGAATATTTAGTCACTAAAATCTGGCTTTGGACCTGTGAACCAAAAATCAAGACTTCAGCATTCTAGTATGCTTCCTTGACACAAAAATAATTTTTGCCTGTTAAAGGAGAGACTTCCTCCCACAGAGCTTAGTTAAAAATGGTAAAGCATATAAAATGTGATTAATTCTTAATTATCACTGTGTTTAAACCATACAGGGTTTTTTGAGTTTTGCTTTGGTTTTGGTTTTCTAAATTGTTTAAAAAGACCAAAAGTGAACACAAAGGTGCATGGAGGAAAAGGTGATGATCAACAGTGACGTGCCTTGCAATGAAAGCATTAAGCATTGAGTATCTTGATGATCATGCCCCTCCTCTGAAAGGACCTTCAGGATTCTACCAGAAACAAAGACCTTTTTTCCCCACAAAACAAGAACTGCCACTACTCCAGGGGGATTCTGCAAAAAGTGTGTCCTTGCCTCAAGCAGATACTCTGTAAACAGAGATGCTCAGCCTTGAGGCCACCACGTTTCCTAGTGCCTGTTCTTCAGCAGCTGTATCCACGACGGAGGAGGAACTGAGAGCCCTCTAGGACACACAGCAACTGGGAGCACGATGTTTCTGTCTGAACAGTTCTCCTGGACTATGGCCCATTTCTTGCACAGGTCTGAGTGCCTGTGGAAAACAGCAGGCTACTTTGAATTACTTGCAGGAGCGGGCTGGAAACTAGGACCACGCGTGGCAATCAGTTAGCTGAGGGGAATGTGCTCGAGCTTGTCTAGACAACAATTAACATGATGAGGCATGTTTGCAGAGCACAGGGGAGTGGGAGAGGGATGGCGCCAAGGAAAGGTAACACCTTGCTGTTAATTGCTGGTAGTTAACCACCAATCGGGGATTGCCTAGTATGCAAGGCTTAGCTTCAAGAACCAATCTGTTTAAAACGCGCAGCTTCTGAAAGTGTATAAAACCGCGTGCTTCTGTACAATAAATTGACATTTGCTTGCATCAAGCTGCGTCCCGTCTCTTCATTCGCAGCAAATTGGTGACCCCGATGTGATGCGTTTAAGGATCTGACGTGAAGGGCTCTCGAATCGCCTATCTGAGCGACATGCAGCGAATCCCACAGAACTTTGAATGATCTGCTGAAAGGAAGCAGGAGCCAGCCTGAAATCCCTCCGGAGTTGAGAGGTGAGCTGTGGGAAATCTGTAATGGGGAATCAGGTTTCGTCCCCAGAAAGAGACATATATGAACTCATGAAGGGTCTTCTAGTCAGATCAGGGAGTCCGTGCCTCAGTCTCCTCAAATGGTGACCCCTATGGTGGTGTCCCGAAGCCTTGGAAGATTAGGGACGGAACTGGTCGATAAAAAAGACAGCTCGTGGAAGAGGGCTGCGTTCCGGAGGAGACGGCTTGGCTGAACGATCGTCTTGCTGTCTGGACCAGGCGGACAACCTAAACCCCGAGGATAACACCTGTATTCATCGAGACAGGTGAGCAGCCAAGAAACTTTAGAGACTTTGAAAGAATGAAAGTGTGTACATACAGCAGCCAATTGTATGATGCTGCCGCAGAGGGGAGCTCCGTGTCGGGAATGCATTTAGCACCTTGGTGGCAAATTCTGACTACTCTTTGCCAAGTGTGGACTAATTCTACTATCGGTGCTAAACCAGAGGAAGCTGTAAATTCCGCCAACAGTGTAAGCACTGAACTAGAGGAGGCTGTAAATTCCACCGACAGCGCGACTCTTCTCAAGACACCTTCAGCGATGGTGATTCCGTCCACACCTCCTCTGCCCCCAAAGCTTCTGTCACTGATTGCAGCGACCCTCACAACACAGGAGCAAGCACGGGAACAGGACAACTCAGACAATGATTTTATTGACACTGATAAACCTTTTGATCCAGGTCCTATAGATCTGGAAAAGGAGCTAGACCTTTTCCCCACCCCCTCGTCTCTCCTGATGCATTGATTGTATTTTTGGGGGAGGGTGAAAGGGAGTCTGAGGGATTGGTGGCAGGAATGCAAGTGGGAAACACTTAAGTGATGGGTTTTGGGAGTCGCTAGGGCATGTTCAGTATTTTGTCAGACAAATCAACCTGCAGAGTGGCAGCCTGTGCAATACGAGGCTGTTAAAGGGTTAAGCAAAGCAGTGCGGGAAGGGAGGATTCATAATACATTTGCTATGTCCCTTCTTGAAGTGATGGCAGAGCCTTATACACTCACACTGCATGATTGGAAGTTACTGCTTTGTATGGTACTAACTGATACAGTCTATGATGTGGTTATCTGATTTCTGTGAGCTATGTGTAGTGGCCTTGACTGAAAACCTTAATCGGGGAATTGCTGTTAACTATGAGCAGTTGGCTGGAGCAATTAACTGTGCCGATTCTGTGACTCAGGCAAGGTATCCCAGGGACAACTGTTTGCAAATGAATGAGATGGCTATTAAGGCAGTCCGGATGCGGGAGTCTTGCCACAGTCTTGCAGGGTCCTAGAGAGTCTTATACTAACTTTATTGATTGGCTTCAGAATATTTTGCAACAAGTCGAACATCAGGAAGCTCAAGGGTTGCTTTTAAAACAACTAGCTGTGATAATGCCAATGAAAATTGTAAACGGGCAACTTTCACAATCGCAACCCCAACATGTGTCAAATGATTGTAACGCAGAACTCACAGCAGACTGTAATTCTCAGGCTGAGTTCTGGAATGCAGCATAACAGATTTTTGCTTCTCTAATCTCTTCTGTAAGAATAGTACACGCTCTTAACTTGCTTAGTAAATTAGGCTGCTAGCTTGCTAAACAAAGTAATACTACAAATACTGTTCTTTTTTTCTGGCTTATTAACAGATGTTGATTCTGTCCATCATATGTTGCTACAGAACCGAGTTGCTATTGATTTTTATTATTAGCACAGGGACACAAGTGTGAAGGCTTTGATAGGATGTGTTACGTGAATCTGAGTGACCACTGTGAATTAATTTACAAAAGTATACAAAACTCAAAAGCCTTAAAACAAAGATCTGCAACAGAGCCAGGGGCGGGATGCCTTTGGTCTCTTCTCACGGCTGGGAAACTTTGGGGCATGACTCAAAAGTATTACAGGATTTATTATAATTATCTTTAACCACCTTAGTGATGTTTGCCTTATGTCTCCCATACCTTTTTTTTCCTGTATTCAGTGTTTAGTTGATTGTAACATAAATCAGGTCATGGTCACCCAGCTACACACAACCTTTGCCTTGTCGCAATTAACAAGCAAAAAAGAGGAGGATAGAGAATGTCTGAAGAGAGATATAGGAGAGGAAGCTGGAGAATATTTGACCTAACAAGAGATGAGAGAACAGCTGGGTATTGTGAAGGAGACTAGGAAAGATAAACATGGTTATCTAGTGTTTAATAGGTGTCTGCATGCGTGTAGTGATATATAGCTATGTAACTACATGAACGATTTCTGCCCTGAGCCTGGTGGAGCATACAGCTGCGGTTTGTGTCCGGGCTCAGAGATGTAAATAGGGGCTTCTCTGTTATGGTAAAAGTGTTTCTCTTTGCATAAAAAAAGAGAGGGAATGAAGGGAATGACCCCAGAGGGATGTTCAGAGAAGGCATGCGATGTTTCGAACTTTTTGACTGAACCAGTTCTTGTTTGGTGTGCCCTTCCACCTATGTATAATGTTAATCCAAAAGAAGCTGATATTGTTTACACTTTGAATGTCGATAATTGTCTTTCTGTAGATGCTAATGTAGTAGGAGGCTATGATGGGAACGTGTCGCAGCGGTTCTTCTCTTATCCAGAGTAACAGCAGGGAAAGCATTAAAGAGTTAAATCACCTTGTTTGGTAGGCAGTTAAGAATGTGAGTCAAAATTGCCACGGCTTTTGTTATTGGTTCAAGGACATGGCTGTGAGGATTTTGATGGTATGTGCTGCGTGGATTTTAGGCGCCCCATTGCAGCAACATGTTATCAAAATCTGAGAAAATGTCAGCCTTTTTGGCATCCATTCACTCAATTGGCAGTATTGTTTGTTTGCTGTTACCTTGGTTGCTGTCCTGTTTGCAAGGGCCCTGCAGAACATGGCAAACCTGGTACTAGCTGTTCAAAAACAAAAAGGGGAAATTGTAAAATTGTACGGAACAGAGACAGTGGGTTATTTTGACACTGATAATATGTCTTAGTTGCTTTTTTTATTTGTTCTATTACTTATACCTTGTTTTTACTCGTTCGGTTTCAAAGGTTCTTTTTGTGCAACAGGAAGGGGGAGATGCAGGAGCGGGCTGGAAACTAGGACCATGCGTGGCAATCAGTTAGCTGAGGGGAATGTGCTCGAGCTTGTCTAGACAACAATTAACATGATGAGGCATGTTTACAGAGCACAGGGGAGTGGGAGAGGGATGGCGCCAAGGAAAGGTAACACCTTGCTGTTAATTGCTGGTAGTTAACCACCAATCGGGGATTGCCTAGTATGCAAGGCTTAGCTTCAAGAACCAATCTGTTTAAAACGCGCAGCTTCTGAAAGTGTATATAAACTCGTGCTTCTGTACTGACATGATGGAAACTCAAGCCGCAGCCATTCTCTCACACGCACCTCAGATCAGATGAGCTACGAGTCTGCAGGGAGCTATGAGTACACCTAGAAGGCAGTGCTGGACATACAGCTGTACTACCTGCGTCTATGACTGTGTGACAGGGGCCAGACTCTTATATATTACTTTTTTCTGCCATCAGAATGTATATTCTCTACACGGCCTGAAATTTTGACTCCCACTGGTGAAATGGTGGGAGGAAAAAAAATAAATTTGCAGTGAAACAGTTTACAACACTTCCCCTTGAAAAGGAGTATTTGCTGTGCCACAAAGGAGACCAGCAAGATGAATTTGGGAGCTTGCTCAGAAGGCTTGGTCACTATCCCCCAGTGAAACCACTTTAAAGCCCTCCTCACTAGCTTAGCAGACCTGTTGGCAAAGATACTCTTGCTCCACTTTGTCATTCCTGCTCAGCAATGCTCATTTCTCAGAGAAGGTCAAAGAGGTCATAAAGGCCAAAACAAAAGTGACACCAGCTGCACCTTCAGGGTGTCTGTGCTTCTGCACAAGCCCTTTGCTTTCACTGGAAGGATTTAGGAGAGCATTACTTGGGCCCCCATGCCCTTCATCCTCTATAAGGCACTCTTGATTAACTCAGGGTCACCCCTCACAATGTCATGGGTGCCCATGTGGTTGGGCAACAAGAGATACTGGCCAGAGGTCCAAATGAGCCTCAGACGACTCTCCACAACACCATGGATGTGAGTCCCTAGCAAGTGACAAACCTCTCCAGACATCGAGCCAAGACTGCAGATGGGTGCCTCCAACCCCCCCAGGGAGGGAGCCTCCAGCCATTATCATCCACCACTTCCAGTGCTGACAACAGTTCAGGCTCATCTGTCTCCACACTTCCCCTGACAGAGCTTGTTCTTCCTTATCTGTTACCATGACACTATACCTATAAATGCACATTAGCTGGCAGATAACAAGCCTGCCTTGTGTTGCCAGCAGTCACAAGCTTCCATTCCTCCCCATCTTGGGAGTCTCTATCCACTGCTTATTCAAGCACAGTTTCTAGCTGTCCCTTCTTCTGTGCAATGTTGGGGTTTGTGCTCTTCTACTCTCTGCAAAGACCTTGTCAATATCCTGTTTCTGTTCCCTATGGTTATGCAGCCTGCTCATCTCCTGCCATTGCTTCACCCAGAAGCCCAGCACCTCAACAGCAGAACCCAACCGATAAGGCCACCGTCATGCTCCACCCCAGGCTCAGGGAGAAGTACCAGTGACTCCCTGCAGCCCAATATCTACCACATCATTCCTCTGGAGCTCTGTCTGGGCCAGCCTCCCATGTGCCAGGCACAGCTGCTCCAACCAGGGCAGGAGAGCACGCTTCCAGGTGCATCACTGCACCCACTCCAGCTGTCTCAGTGTTGGGTGCCTTCTGCAACCCCTTCCGTGCTAACTGCTGCATTAACTGCCAAGTCCTTGTTAGCCACCCCATGTCACAACAGTCTTGCAATGTTTTGACATACTTATGACCAGGAACGTGGATGCAATAGAACAAAAAAAGGAAAAGCTTGACATAGAGCAAATTTATAATTTTCTAAACTACTAAAGCTAGAAATATCGCCTCTCTCCAAAACATCACAAACCTTTTACTGTTTGTTACAAGCAATTCTCTTGCTTTTTGCAGATTTGTGTTCTACCTACCTAGTACAAGCACAGTGGCATTTATCATAGGCATACAAAAGGCATGTCAACTCCTACTCTTCTCCTAGATAGCACTTAGTCTCAAAGACATACCACAGACAGTCTTATGAAGTAACCCAGGAAAAGGCAATTTTAAAATAATTATGCAGAGGAAGTGTTCTCATGCAAAACAACAAATAATCATTAAAGGGCCTCCACTCTTTCCAAGTTGTTTCTTTAAATACTCATCATACAAGCAAATAAGATGAGCAAAGAAGCTGAGAAAATTATAAGACATTATTCCCTGCCTATAATTCTGCTTCCCTGAAGATAAGAAACGCATGACTCTTCCTCTCTAACCGTTGGATTTCAGCTTCTTAAGTTGAGTTATGTCAGAATTTTCTCATGGTAATGTTAATTTCTGACCAAAAACCTAACATTGCTCTACTGTTTCTAACTGGATACCTCTCTAAAAGCTTTCTACTTTTAAAGCTACTACCACTATGTAGTAGTACAGAAGAACTGAACTTTTTGGGACAGATGTTCAATATTACAAATGATTTCAGAGACTGAAAAACACCTAAATCAATAATTGTCTGCTGAAGACTGTCACATTGGCTCAGAAAAAGGATGCACAGGCCTGTTCCCTATGAAAATCCTTAAGGTAGCAAAGCCATTTTCAAAGTGAGACCTAATCTCTGTGATTAGGTCTACTTTAACAGATTAGGGCAACTTCCCGGTTCCTAGGTCTAGGTGCACCTGCCTGCCAAATAACAACTCCATTTCAGCACCAAACTCCAGCTGGTGTTGCTGTGGAAGATGGAAAAAATCTTTGGTATATGCTACAACAGGATCTCTGTCCAGATGATCAAGTTAACAGCTCAAGGAAGAGCAAGTTAAGCCTGGATAGAGCTTGTCAAGTTGCAGATATGGTACTTTATTATCTCCCTGGATTGCTTCTGAATGAGTACTTATAAAGAGGGATGTTCTAGTGGACTCCTTATTAAAATGACTCTTCCCAATACAGTCACATGTCCCACAGGGTCTCTTTTCAACTTGTCTAACACTTCACCAAACGCTGCTTTTTGTACAAGTACCCTGTCCCCAGGGTCTCACACAAGTTCTGCAGTGCTCCCAAACTCTTCCAAGACTAGAGAAACTACAGATTTGCAGCATACCAAGAGTGGGAATGCAGTAATTGTGCTGCTTTTAGAGGAAGAACATTATTTGCCTCAAGTTTCACCAAATGACAAAAAATAGAACATGAAGGGACCTTCAGAGGTCATCAAACTTACCCTTCTTCCCAGGCTGTCTGACTGCAGTTAGAAAAGACAGTAACACAGATAATCTTACTATAGCCATGGGATTACACAGTTACAGACAGCTAGAAAGTATTATTTTCTACATAAGGACTGATCTAACTCACCTCCATTAAAGAACTGAAGTGTAATGCTGGTTATGTCACACTAGGGAGCTGAAACCAAAGAGCAGAAATTTAGTCAATATGGTATCTCTAACCATTAAGTCTTCAGAAATTTTGATTCACGTTAAAAACTATTACTGGAATCAAACCACTGTGTTCAAGAGCCAAGTCACTATTTAAAATTAAGATAGGTCTCCATCCAAGCGTTGTGAGTTAACCTCAGTAGGCAGCTAAGCCCCATACAACTGCTCGCTCACTTCCCTCCCAATGAGATGGGGGGAGAGAATTGAAAGGATAAAACTGTCAAAATTTGTGGGTTAAATAAAGACAGGCTAATAAGTGAAGTACAGCTGTGTGTGCAAACAAAGCAAAATAAAAAAGAAAAATCCTTAGTTTTGTTTGCCTGACTTCATTGTCAGGCAAGTGTTTAGCAATCCCCAGGAAAGCAGGCCTTCATGACATGCAACAGTGATTTGGAAAGTCAAACAGCGTAACAGCGAATGTCCCCCCCTTCCTCCAGCTTTTATTGCTGAGCATGACATCATATGGTATAGGATATCCCTTTGGGCAGTTGGGGTCAGTTGTCCCAGTATGTCCCTTCCCAACTTTTTGTGCATCCCCAGCTACTCGCTGGTGGGGCAGCATGAGAACCAGAAAAGGTATTGATGCTGTGCGAGCACTGTTCAGCAACTAAAACACAGGTTTTGGTCACAAATCCAAAACATACCACTATAGGAGCTGCTATGAAAAAAATTAACTCTATCCTAGCCAAAACACAAAGATAGAAAGACAATGACTGCACTTCTCCATAAGCATACCCTCCTGAACAATTAGTAAAAGCAAAAGTGACAGCTACAGGGGGATACTGTACAGTGATATATGCAGAAGCAAAAAGAATATGTAACAGAAGGGAAGAGAAATTAAAAAAAAAAAAAAAAAAAAAGATGGGAAAGTATGTAAAGCATGGAACTAGGACCACACACAGAACTTCACAGAGCAGCCAACCTTAGCAAATCAAGAGTGTGTTATTCAAACACATAAAACCTTCAACTCCAGTGCTGAGACTCTGAGACTCATAAATGTTGTTGTAAGAGTGTTGCAGTGCATTAACTTTTCAAAGCCTCGGCCACATAGTTAGGAATAGTAAGTAGGACATCACAAAACATATCAGCAACAAACATTAAGTAAAACAGCGTGCTGCTGGTGATGTTATTAATCATAGAAAACATCACCTAGTGAAATTAAATCACTTCAAACCAAGTGGGTGATAAGCTACTAGACGTTTCCATGTCCGTATGAAACTACTATTGAAAACACAACAGCAAAATGACAAAACAGACTAAGTATCTCAAGGCCTCTGAGGTCTTTAATATTAATCTTCCTAAGAGTAAACAAAAGACTGAAAAAAACCTCACGTGATTGCCGGTTTCTGTCACTATTTCTCCTATGGCAACCTCTGCCCGTTCCTTATTTCGGCAAACCAGATGAACCGTGCCACCTGGTGGATTTCGACAAGAAACGCATTTTATAATTACTATGTTTGGGGGAAGGCATCAACAAAGAAGGAAGGCCGGGAAGCAATGTGCAATTTGCAGTTCTTGTTTGGGGTTAGTTTCCGATACAATCCAAATGAAACAAAAAACCTCTTGTGATTGCATACCAGTTTTCAGGAAATGGCCACAAATTGCAGCTTAGGAGGTTCAGGTCAGGTATCAAGAAAAAAAGATGCAGAATTTCCATCCTTGCAGGTTTCAAGATCCAGCAAGGCAAAGCAATGGCTGGTTTGATCTAGTGTTGGCAACAGTCTTGCTTCAGGTGAGATGCTGGACAAGATGACCTCTAGAGGTCCCTTCCAGCCATCTTTTCTATGAAAGGAACATGCCGGGCAAGGCTCCTCTCAAAGGCCTGGATACTTATCATGACCTTATAACTTAGCTACCTTAAAGACACCCTTCAAGAAGGGGACCAACGTACAGGTAGGCATAATTCTTTTTAATTTTTATGCTTTGTATTCTCTGATCATCACAAGCAATGTGTTACTCTCGGTCACAGGAATACCCGCACTCTACTTATACCCATTTTTAAGGGTGTTTTAGGGGTTGCTAGCAGTGCATCACTAGAAGGCTCAAGCAATATAATCCCAAAGGATTGATAATAGAAACAATGGTGCTGGGTCACTCTTCTAACACCTGGAACCCAAATGCAAGACACTAAGTCTACCTTCGGAATAGAGCAGTCACACTGCACAGCCCAGAGTGGGGTCTGATAATGAAATTTTCTGTCTACAAGAGAGGTTTTTCCACTGAGGACCACCATTGCAAGTATATTTGGCATGCAGCTAATGCAGCCAACAAGTTTCAAGGTTCTTTTGAAATTTTCTAACAGGGTCTGACTCCTCCACTGCACTGCCAGAGTTGACTGAGTTACTTTTACGAAGTGCATAACTGCAGGCAGCAGGGGGAAACTCCCGAATCTGGGATAATCATACAAATTACACTAGCCAGCATTTAATACAGTTTTGTCTTCATTTTGTGTTACACATATACTATACATGGAAGGAACCATGCACAGACAGCCACTGAGTATTTCCAGATCAGAATGAAAGTCTTTGACCCAGGGAGAACAGATTTCATAAGCAAGACAAAAGGCAATCAGAAGGGGCAGCATCCAATGCTTGCTTCTTTGGCCATTCTCACAGTGACTGCAGGCTTCACTGCAAAGGAGGGCTTTAGTTACAGATCTTAAGGCAGTTAAGGATGTACACTTGCAGATGTTTAAGGAGCTCTTCCCAAGACACAGGGTACAGCACAAGTAATGTGTACAAATTAGACACATGGAAGAAGCAGCTGGCCTTCAAGCTGATCAGGAACATTCTCATAGTCTACACTGAAAAATCTTCAGTGGAAATATTTGGGTTCTAAGGGCTTTGAATATGAACATTTTTCTTGATGTTAAGGAGAGGGGGAAATTTTGGTGTGACCTATAGGCTAGGAAAGGGATTTGAATATATTTTCCGTAGTAAAGATTGGTGTTATTTGAACTTAAACAACACGTGGGAATTGTCAGAGTGGCTGGGAGAAGACTGTGTCAAACTGGAAATGCAGTTCAGAAGACATATGGGAAAGCCCAAATCTGTAATACCCATAAGACACCAATTCAGAGAAAAGCTGAAGTCAGGCTAAAGAAGTTATCATCATTATTTACAAAAATATGAAGTACTTAAAGGTAAAGCCAACATAGCTTTGTTATTCTTTTGCCAAGTCTGAATTCCTTATTTCTTGTCATAGTGTACTTGAAGAGACTCAACTAGAAACTAGGGCCCCAACAACTGACATTGTGTTTCAGAGCGACAAGTTCAAGGACAGGATCAGGATGACTCTTTTAGGTCATTTTAACTTCATATACACAGCAACACAAACACAAGGTTTAGCCAAGCAGTCTGAACCCAAGGTTGTTCTTTGGGCTCCAAATACCAGACATGGTGACCAAATCCTATGCAGATCCAGTCATCTTGACAGCTTTCAAAACCTGGCAGTCATATCTGTTTATGAGCAAAATAGTCTCCAGACAAAGCAATACTTAGATAAGGCTATTATACATAATGGCAGTGGTGGGAACCTGAAATCAATCTTATACTGGCTACTAGCACTGATGGGGATCTTTAACTCAAAGGCTCTTTCATGCTAATAATTTTGAATCAGTTTAACTGAGTCACCACTTTACTTCATAAGATAGTTATGAAACCTAGGCAGGCAAAGAGAGCAAAGAGCTGCAAGCTCCTCCCTTCCATCCTACATGCCAAAACTCCTATCACAAGAAGTATTATTGTGCCAACTCTGAAAGTGATTAGGTTTATCCTTCACCAGCAGCTAGTTCCAGTTCATACCATCTCCTTGCTTACAGAAAGCAACAGAAAAAAAATGGTTGCTTTTAACCAGTTAAAGGGCACAAGCTCCAGGTTATTATCACTTGGATCAAGTGTAGCTTCTTTTATACCCGTCCATCTCAGCTTAGCAAAGCCAATTGTTTTCTTTCATCATATGATACAATCGTAACTTCTTCAAAACTGTTCAAATTTAGCCAGGCTGCTACTTGTACCACATCAGCCATAAGTAGACCTCTATCCACCAGCACCACCACAAGGGCCAGATAGTTTCAGTAAACCTGCACTTGAGAAACACTTTGCAGATTGTCTCCACTAATGTGGTTTCATTACTCCAGTTTTCACAGCACTGATCATACTTAAACTTGAAAAATAACACGCCTGACCACTCATCCCCGGGAGCTGCATCTTTGCGCTTGTGCTGGAAGGGCAGACCTGATCCCTTCCATCTTCTCCGTATGGACCCCTCATGGCTCCTCACGCCTGCCCGGCTCACCTCTCCTCGCTATCTCTTTGGCTGTGGCCTTGCCAATGCCACTGTTGGCACCAGTGACCAGAAAGGATCTCCCAGCCACGTCCACCTCCACATCAGCTGGATTGAAGTGCTTGGAAGCAGACTCATAGCTGGTCCTGAATAAATCAGAGACACCTGTGAGAAACTAGAAGAGAGTACTTCCAAAAAACACAGGGGGCAGTTGAGAAGCGTTCTTCCCTCACAGCTCCGCGTGGGCTAAACACCCCCTCCTCCCCGTTATCCCCCGTGCTCGAGGGAGAGGCCAGGTATAGCACCAGTGACACTGCAGCGAGTGACATAGCGACAGCTGAAGGACTTTGCTCGCCACAGGCCACACGGGCCAAGCCCTGAGAGGCGGGAGCCGGCCCGGCTGTAGCCCCGGGGCAGGTGCCTGCGCGGGCAGCTCCCACAGGGAAGACGCTGACATCGGTCCGCTCAGGCGGAGCGGGGGAGGCTGCCATTAAAAATACACAGAAACCGAACGCCCAGAAACGGCCCCAGCCTGTCCACAGCGCCCACCCCGCCGCCTGTACCTCGTGTATTCCCGCAGCCCCTTCACGAACCACACGGCACTGCGGCACCAGGACATGGCGCCGCTGCCGCCACAGCAACGCCGCCCCGCCCCTGCCCTTACATAAGGCGCCCGGCCCGGCCCAGCCCGGCCTAGCCCTGCCCTGCTCTGCCCGTCCGCCGTTAGGTAACGGCCCGGGGTGGCCTGGCCCGCCCGCCCGCCTACCTGCCTGCCCGTCTACCTGCCTGCCGTTAGGTAACGGCCCGGGGCGACCCTGCCCGCGGTGGCCGCCGCCGTTACGGGCTGCCCGCCCGCCTGAGGGTGCGAGGGCTAGGGCGGGTAGTGCATGTCTGTGGCGGGGAGTTGTGCCTCTCTTCCTCCCCCGCAGCAGTTTGCGGGTTGTTTTTTTCTTATTCTTTCCGTTCCCCCCCTCCCTCGTCAGGCGGTGAGGGAAGGGGGCCGCTTCCAGCCGCCGGCCTGGGTGCCTCCAGCCAGCCCTGGGGTGCTTCGGCGGGTGCCGCAGTCTCCGGCCGCGGCGCCCGGTGGCGGCGGTGGCAGAGGGGAGGAGAGTTTCCCTGGGCACCTGCCGGCCACAGGCGCCAGTGCCAGCCACAGCGACAGTGCTAGCCGAGCCGAGGCTGGAAATGGGGTGTCATTTTGGGAATGGGGAGCGCTCTGCAGGACCTGGGCCTGCATCCCCTGCTCTGGAAAGCTGTCCCAGGGATGCTCCTGCAGAAACAGCAACAGCTGTGTTGTGCCACACCAAGTAGCAGTTTATGTAAGAAAGAAGCCTGTGAAATTCCCGGCTCCTGCTGATGGGTTATGGGATGCCTGTACACAAGCGGCCATTGCAGTAGGGGTAGTGAAACTTAAAATGTGTTTTCAGTTCCTCTGGTATGTGCATTGGAGCTATGAAGCCTAAGAGAATCACTTGGAATTGCACATCTGGATGACCCATGTTAGCCATAAGGAAATTGTCATTGTAGTTATGTCTTTAAATACATTAAAGGACTATGCACTCACAAAATTCCGTGTGTGAATTAGAGAAATTCACGTATTTTATGTGGTGTGCAGGGCCACACTCAGAGAAGCTACTTTGGGGAACCCCTCTTAAGTTTTCAAGAGCTTAAGTTACCGGGTTTCAATAGGAGAGATCGTGGAGGAATGGGAATATTCTTTCTTTTTTTGACCCTGTATGATAGCCTGATGCTTCTCTTTCTAAATCTCTTTGCTCTGGCAAAGGCCTTGTACTAAAGCGTTCAATTTTTTCAGCACCTTGTGTATTAGGCTTGCACAAAAGGTACTTCCCACAGTGAATTTAAAACTTTTGAACCCAGCACTATCTGTTTGTACTAGGTATCGTGGGTGAAATAAGAGTTTTCAGAGGGAAAAAAAGAGACAGTGATGTTTTCTTCCATTCAGAGACCATCCAGCTAAATGTCATACCAGTGCATGAAATCTCAAAATGCTTGTTCATGTTAAAACAGTTGAAAGTATTTATTCAAAACCTCAGTCAGTTTTAACTGACTTTGTTCTTGGAAATGGCTGGGACATTTTGACTGAAGTGTTCCTAAACAATTCATCCTGATTCTGATGCTTGAAATTGAGACTTCTGGCCCAGAAAGGAACAGCTTGGCAAGAGTGTGAGTGGCAGAATATTATTTCCTATAATGGCAGATGAATGGCAGCCTGAACTACAGATGCATACTATGATGCCTCTAAGTATATAATTGTGAGCTATATGGAAATAGTTTTGTGATCATCACCTACAACATGCAATTAGGAACCAAAACTGTACAGCCTAGACTGCTATAATGATGTTAGATAATCACACTTACTGTGAACTGAGTGGATGTTAGGCTTGTGCAAGTCCTGCTTACAGGCTGAGATAATGTCCTCTCTTCCTACTTTCAATCCCTTGCCCTCCGTGCCCTTAAGCTTCTCCCTATCCCCCACACCCTGTACAAATCTGTCTGGTTATTCTCAGACCCTGGCTCAGAGAGAATACACAGCAGAGGAAAACCAGAGAATTATGTGGGCATGCCTGCTGTTATGAATATCAAGGCAGAAAACTGAAGTGTTGTCCCATGTTTTTATGCTAGTTAGAGAATGTCTCACCTTAGGCTTTGTAACCCTTGGTGCATCTCAGCGTGCTGTCAGGAGAACAGTAATGTTCCACGGTTGCTTATGCCACAGAATTAGCTGCATTCTTTAGAGGAAATATGGTTTCAGTCTGAAAAACATAAGCAAACCCCAAACAAAAAAAAACCCAAAACACCACCCTGTGGAAGTTCCTGTGAATAAATGCAATAAGCCAGGTTGTGCTTTATTCCCTTGTCACTTCTGTGTTTACTCTGTTTATTTCTTAAGCACTGAGACTATGGCTTAGCACAGACAAAACTGGATGATGGCTCTGATGTGTTTTGTTTGTAGTTTCAGTCTATGTTCTCACAGACTGGGGGGTTTGTGGGTCTGCTGACCTCTGAAAGGAAATGGGGTGTATGCACATATGCAGAATTCATTGTAGGCTAAACCATTTGGACTGTAAACAACAAGATGCTGTGTGGTGTAGCTCTGAGGTACTAACCAAAGTGAGTATGCACAGCAGAAGCTGTCCATGAGTCAAACACAAAAATATGTTACATCAGCCAGATGATGTGAACAGCTCATAATATTTGGGGGTTTAAGCAGTAATGGGCAATTACAGCATATTACTCTTAAAAATATTAGAGAGGATAAGATTGTTAGGAGAACATTTGAATGTAGGGTTGGGAACCAGTGTCACCCTGGTACACACACAAAATTCTCTGAGGATATTATATAAATACTGCATCACCACTACTGTGATGTTAGCCATATCCTTCTAGCAAATGCCATTTTCAGCAGATTTCCTAACTGCTGAGACACGATGCCTTTGCCAGAGTGCAACAAACCCTGAGCACACTCTTCTGCTTAGACACACTTGCTTTTTCCATAGTGAGTGCCTAAGCTTGCACCCGGAAAGGATTTGGCACATCACTCTGTCTGAACAACTTCACATCAGAAGCAAGCCATTGCATGCTGTCCTAACACCTAGATGTTTCTGCTACCTCATTTTACCCCCTGTGATATTTCACTTTTGTATTGTTGTTCCAGAGGCAGGAGACTGCAGAGACCGTATGAATGGATGAATGGTCTCTGGCTAACCCAGCCATTTCATTGATGAGGCACTATGGGTTGTGCGCAGAAGAAAGGTAAGACGTAGTTTTGCCCAGAGTTGGCTGGTGCTAATGAAGGGCCTGCCTTGCCAAAAAAAAAAAATAATAATTGTACAGGCAAAATTTATGCCCACATCAAGACTTTTGGCTGCATTTTGCCTTTTGTACTGAATTCTAGATTGATATACCTTGTTAGCTGATTTAGAATCCATTCTGGAACTTGGAAATTTGGAGTTACAGCTTTAGATTTCTTTCATGGGTGCTACTAGCTTAGCATTAGACTCCAGTAGGACACTGCTCTGAATATGAGGAATTTTTTAGACAAGGAATTCTCCTCATGGTGACGTGCGGAATTAGACTCTATAACTCGAAAGTTATAAAGTAGGTATGTTTATTGCGCGCAGATGCACGGGGGATCGCTCCTCCACAAGCGTGCATACCCGAAATGATGAACCATCTCACATTTATACAATGAACAAATGAATATTCAATTAACGCCTATACATATTCGTTACCTAAACCCCGCTTTGTATGTTAATTAGCTTATCAGTCCGTTTCCTGGAATGTGGTGGTCTTGCAGGTTTGTAGGTGATTCATGTTCTTGTGACCATCCGATCTTCTTCAGGTGATTGTGACCACCCAATCTTTTCCAGCAAGGAGACTTAGCACTCCCTCCCTCTAGATAGCATTTGAATGTCTCTCATCTTTTCTTATTCTCTTTTAAATAGCCCCTTTGTTAGAGGAAGAGGGGCAGGCGTCTCCCCATCTCCCCTTTGTTAGAGGAAGAGGGGCAGGCATCTCCTCAAAACTGTAGTTGTCACCGCACCCATGACTAGTCACCATACCCACATTCCTTAAGCAGACACATACAATCACAATCCATGTCCATTATCCCCATTTCACATTATTTCTCCATATCAATGGAATGGCTGCCAGCATCTTAGATCTTTATCACGGCCAGCAACTGATATGTGTATATATATATGTGTGTGTGTGTGTAGCCTGCTCCCCCACTGGAAAGGGGGCAATCAAGAGAACCACAAGTCTGTTGAGCTCCTGACATTTCCCTCATTTGAGCACAGAATAAATGGCTTCACCCTGGCTAAACACAACCCACTGTTTAACCCTGATGAAACATACTCAAGGTAACTGTTCCCCTTGAGAACCACCACAACACAGCAGGTATATCTACACGATCAAATAACTCATAGCATATTCCCAGGTCCTGATCATTTTATTGTCCATACTAGGCAAACAATTGTTGATGCCCAGGCTCTTTTTAGGTATTAAACAGATATTTCTATCCAAAACAAGCTCAAACACCATCAGGGGGATAGTTTGCTCAAGGGGTAATTAGTTCCCAAGTGCTATAAATGAGACAGCACCAGGTTTAGCACTGCACAGCTTGGCTTGGCACTGGTGATCCTGCATTCAGGTAGATGCATTTACCAGTGTAGAAATAGCCTATGAGTCTGTTATGCAGGCCCTCCATGAATGCACATAACCCTCAAAGCAAACAAAAATTCTGAAATGTTGTGACTGAGCCTCCAGATACTAGGATTTCTCATACAGTAATAAATTGAGAATCTCAGTATTTTCTTAAAACATAAGAGCTAGTAAAAAATGCCTCTCTGGCCCCCAGCTGGACTAAAGTGAAAAACACACCTTAAACTCAATCCATCTTTGTACCTGTCAAAAAGCAAGTAGTTTTAAACAAAGTTTTAATTGCCTCCCCACATAAAAGAAAAGTTAAAAATACCAATTTCTGTTAAGGCCTGTGTGATTCAGCATGTTTCATGTTTTCTTTCCAAGGGAAGACAGAGTACTCAAGAGCTGAAAAACAATTGTCTATTACATGGAATGGGTTGGGTTGGAAGGGACCTTAGAAATCATGGTTCCAATCCCCCTGCCATGACCAGGGACACCTTACACTAGACCAGGTTATATAAAATGTTTAAGAGCAGCTTCAAGGCCATCTTGCCAATCTGTTTTGGGGTTTGGTTATTTCTTTGTTGGTTGGGGTTTTTTTGAGAGAGAAAGACCAAAATCTCTGTCTTACAGACAACTGGCTCATTTCTTGCTTCCTATCAGAGATCTGGCAGGCTGTTGTGCATTCTCTGCTTTCTTTGCAGTTACCAATTTTCTAATCTTAATTAGAAAATCTCTGTGCCTGCTCCCATTAAATCAATCAGACATTGCCACTGATTGCAATGGGAACAGGAGCAGGCTTTTAGGGCCAGATTTGCAGAAAAGCTGGGCATCTATAATTGGGATCAGGTTGTCAAAGGAAGTAGCAACCACGTGCAAGCCACTGTTGCTGTGGGAGCCACTTCCAACCCTGCATTTGCCATGCTGGCCTCAGCTCTGGGTGCAGAACACTTGAAAGCTCCAGCTTTAGACGCTAGCTCTGCCCCAGTGACTGTAATAGCAATTAAGAGCTGTCAGCAGCCTGGGGGGGAGGCAGTTGGCACTCTGCTTCATCCAGGCAAAAGGAGGAGAGTTTGGCAAGTGGTTGAAGAGGAACATCCAGGCCTTGAGGTCTCAGGGACATGTCTGTAGTGCTTATGCTAGCAGCAGGGTGAGAGAAGCAAAAGCTGCTCATCCTGAATGCAGGGATGGGTTAAGGTTCTGGCATGTGTGGTGTCTTTATGAATGGTAGGGTATTTTCTTTGTTGTGTGCTCATATACCCAAGTCATCGTTAAGTTTGCCAGCTGCTGTCATCAGCAGTGTTGTTTCCAATGAAGTGTCAGGCTTTCCCAAGACCAAACAGCCTTTTGTTCTTGAGAAACAAATGTGGCAGTATGTCATCAGCTCAGCTGAATCACTCCTTTTTACTCAGGGGCCAGTAAAAGACATCTCATACTTTGCCTTGCAGAAGTATAGGTTTGCTCCATCAGCTGCTGAGGGCCCTGGTCTCTGTGAGCCTGTGGAGCCTCCCAGGGGAAGGCATGTCCTGGCAAGGAGAGGGACCACCAAGTGTCTTCCCAAAGTGAAAAGAATTCACTGGGAGCAGCAGCTAAACCTGCTGCTAACCTAATTAATCTATGTATAGGAGATAATTTATGCATACTTTAGTATACAACTGTTTTAAAAATACTAGCAGCCTTATAGTTGACATTCATCTTTGAAAATTTTTAGTCAATAAAAGGTCAATTTTATGATTTCCGTGAGTGAAAAAATATCTTTATATCCTTACAGTAGGCAACATACTTGAATGGACACATTTGTTGCTAGGCTGTGACGGTAATGCAGTACTAATATTTTCTTCAGCTAGCTGTTTCTCTTCTTATTGTTCTTCTACCCTGTTCTTACTACCAGATGTTGGACAGGGATGCCCATGGGCTGGCTGACTCAGGTGAGTTCTGCTATACTCCACTCTTTTCTCTTATTTTTCTTATTCTTCTGCAAATCTTACACCTTATTAGCATTGATTATTCTAGCACAGTTGTTACCAAATTGCAGATAACTTCTAGTAGTATGTATCTACCAAGAAATATCTACAAGTAGGGCAACAGAGACACCTCAGCTTATATGGTTGCTGTATGTCGTCTTCAAATGCCAAAGGAATGGACTGAAGTTTTGTGTCTGCGAGCAGTCCACATGCTGTGGTAACAGAACCCACAGAGGTGCGTAAAACTTACCCATATAAAGCTATGGAGCCAAACCCTCCCCTGCAAGTAACCACCAGACTTGTTTATTAAAAGTTTTATTCCACCTGTCTTTGGACAGATTTTTTCAAAAGTCCATTAAAAATAATGAAGCAACTCTTTCTGATAGATTCTGAAAAGAAATAGAATTTATGAACTAGTAATGTGAAATCCATGCAGCAGTAGAATAGCAATACAAAGAGCAAAAATAAGCAACAATAATAAAAAGGTGTTGTCTATAGCAACTTGTGAACAAATGTGCTCAGTGGATTTTTTTTTTCCCCACTATTTGCGCTCTGGGTACTCATTTCATATTGGTACTGAAAGGCTAAATAAGTTTTTTGCAAAGGTCTGAGAATCAAATCCTTAAGATATGCAGGTACGTAACTCACATGGACATCAAGAGGACCTTGTTAAAAAAAGCTTTCATGTATGTTGGCCTACAGGCCCACAGTTTGTATCTCTGAGCATCTCTCACATTTGAGCTGCTGTACTGCAGCAGAGGGAAAAGTATCACAGATTCCCCCTTTGCTTGAGTACTAATGATCATGCAGAAGAGCCAGTATGGCTTAGATTCAAATCTGTGGGTGAAATCAATCTCTGATATAACTATTTATCTCAGTGAAATTGCAGCAGGGTTGATTATAATTAGCATGACTGCTAAATGTAAAGTACCTTAATCTTTAAACTCCAGTCACATAGGCTCATGCACTTACACTGGTCAATATCTTGCTCCCTGCATTTTTATTCAGATGAGACATCTGGTAGAAATTTACTGTTACAAACATGTATATGTGATTTCTCAGAACTTCATACAATTTCTTTGAAAACCTGTTCTTGCAATATAACCTTGTTCCTTTTAGCAGTTTTCTTGTACTATGCACCATCACATGGCACTTGTCAGCCTTTTTTATTTTCCCTCTAATATTATACCCTTTCAAAACATTTTCTTTTCCCTGGTATGGCTACCACCTGTGGAACTTTCATGTATTGCAGCAGTGAACAGTAACCTCAAGAAACATAAGCCAAGAAGCAACAATTTCAAATGGCAGTCCTGATGTAACAATCCTTTCCATATCATATGTAGAATATACATAGGTCTTCATCATGATGCAAGATCTCTATCAATTAGAATCTGGGGAAGATGAATAATCAGAGATAAGATTCAAAATAACTGATCTGGTTTAGAATGTTTTACAATGTATACAAGTTATCACCAGTTTAATCTTCATAGCCCTGTGCCTGTCAAAGCATTTAGGCTCATTTACACCAGCTGTTCACATTTCAGGATCTGACACGTTCAGAACAGCTTTTGACATAACCTAGAATAGCTCCTGCTTCTCTATTTTTTTCTGCAGTCACCTTGTAGTTTTAAAAACTAATGTCCTGGGACCTCATAAAGCTCAGAGCAAGTGCTGTGTGAGAGATCTGCTTCTTTTATCCCACAGCACAACGTTCCTGTTTCTGCTCCTGAAGAGATGTGATATGTCTGATGTTCATCTTTCCTCTCTGGGTCAGCAGGTAGGAACTGTCTGTGTTCAGCATTTGGAATGAAGGAACAAAGCATTTGCCTGTCTGGCTGCAGTTTTTAAAATAGCTGTGGGAAGATGCTCCCTAGAGCTTTGGAGTATTATGCCCATTGCTGAAGAAGGTGGAGTAATGGGAGGAGAAATATACTGTAGGCAATAAACTGTAATAAGGTGATTTATTTCATGGTTGTTACCACTGCATTTATGATATACATATGTCTAGAGTCTGTGTGTGCATGCAAAAGTGCCTTTGTGTCTTTATATTATTAGATTTTTGTAGTACCCATAACTAGAAGTAAGCAGGCTTGAAATAATGTATATTTTTTTGCTTTAAAAGCTAGAAATAGACCTTTGTTTCTCAAGAAGGCAAGAGGATTTAACTGGAACAGTTACAGCTGGTTTCCTGCATTGTAGTCAACATATTTCTGAGTTCATAATAATTAGCTTAAGGGTGTATTTTTTTCCATTTCCAGAACACATTTACATTACTGTGGGGGGAAAAAAAAAAGAAAGAAAAAAGAACATTTCAATTTGTAATTTTGGTCCACTGGCAAAATATTAAATGTTTTCATACCAAGGTGTAGATTGTATTTTCAGCCATTTGACCTTTGGGCTGTAATGACTTAATTCCCCCACAGCTGTTTCTGAGGAAATGTAAATGTGCCTACTTCTCTAGGGACTGAGCATATATGTCTGGGACACCATCAGTTTGTGGCAATTTAAAACATTGCTGCTTGCCAAGTTAAGGTGCTGTGGCCCATGCATATGTTCCTAGCTTATCCCAAAGTGAGATAAAGTGCCTTCAATTAAGCTACTCTGGATTTAAGCAGAGTGCTTTATTTAGCCATTGGAGCAACCCAAGAGAAATTACACTGCTGATGGTGGGTCAGGAGAAGAGTGGTAACTTAGTAAGTCACTGTAACTCAGTTGTACTTAATGATATGCCCAAAACCAGGTGTTCCTGCTCCACACCTGCATGATTTTTGCCTGCTGAAGGACACAGTAGCAGTGAAAGTGCAGAAGGCACATCAAGTCTCTCTGGATACAGAGCTGATGGCTCCAACAGTTTTGGAGGTGTTGATGTTCACACTTAGATGTGCCATAGCTTATTTACATAAGTAAAGGTAAATACTATTGATTTGGAATTTTCCTCTCCTAACAAAGCTTTTTTGTTTACTTTGTATAACTTCAAAATATTTCACAAATGCCTTTTGCTTTGTTAATACTTTCTCCATCATACTGGGTTTATGCCAACAAGGTACTAAACACCAGCACTTTGTTTTGACAGAAGTTTCCTGCGATGTCAATGAAGGCACTGGGTTCTTATACCCAAAGAATTAAGCTTGCGTGGTAGACTGTAAAGAAGCAGTTAGCCTTAGCCTCCCATGAATGAGACATAGGCCTCAGGCTTACTGTTGTGCGGCTGAAGTTTGATAAATCATTGCACATCTGCTGAGCTGCTGTAACTGTGTTCACAGAGGCACACAAAATGCAAGGCAATGTGACTTTGCTTACATCTCCTCCGGGCTGAACTAGAATCACCTCCTATTTGCTCAGATAGGAGTGCATACATCATCACTTGCTGCAAGGTTACTGAATGTGCAGTGGCGTGGGAATCAATTCAGAGTTAATCAGGAGTATGAGCCCTTAATTCTTTGTGATCAAGAATTATTCTAGCAGTGTTTTATAAGAAAGGGAAGTTTGTACTGGAGTCCTGTGTATCTATTTTCTTGTTAAATATCTTTTACATTATCAGCTGAGTATAATTTTCTTTTTTATGCCTGTTCTAAGCTTTTGGGTAAAGTTCATGAGTAACGATAAACAGCTGCTTTGTTGCATTCAAGTAAGTGATGGAGTTATGCCTGCTGATAGGCAGTTTCTTAAATGCTTTGGCATCTTAATGAATGAAAGACGCTTTCCACTGAGGGTAAGATCGCGTAGATCAGTTTAGAACTGAACACTGAAATCCAGGAGCCCAAGTGCTGAGCCAGTGGAGTATTTGGGGTGGGAAGGAGGAATTCTAACATTCCACTGATGGAAGCAGTGCAATTACGTTTCAGAAATGCACAGTACCTTTAGAAAGGCAGTGGAGAACACGGGGAGGAGCAGCTTTTGGCAAAACACAGCCTGTGATTTCTCCCAGACACAATCTGAAGCCCACAAACAAAAGGAAAGATTTCCACTGGTCATATCTCCCTACATAAAATGATGCATGGCCTAAGTCAGCCAGCAGTGTTACTAATTCCCATTCCATGGATTTCTGAGCAGGGACAGCCTGACTGTGACTTCTCCTGAGTGGCTGCTGCCGAGCAGGAGAATGCTACACTAATGCGGCCCTCTTATCGGATTATTTCACCCTTTATCCTACCTTCTTTCTAAGATTAGTTTACTGGAAATAAACAATTTTTAAAGCCAGGACCTGAATTAAAGTCCTTATGAACCAAATGCACCCTTAGTTAACAATACAATAGCCCCTGAGAAAAATGTTTGTGGTTGAAGACAGGTGGTTTCCACAGATGTCACAGTGTGTTCAGCCTCAGTCCCGGGAAGGATGGTTGAGCAGAGCCTGTTTAGCTGTGGCATATTGTTGAGGTTCTTTTACAGATCTCACCCTTCCACAGGCATTGTATAATTCTTTTAGGTTTCTCTAAAACAGAGGTTTCAGCTGTGTGGGTTTTGACAGAAAAAATACCCAAAACACACATCCTCTTCCTGTGTCTGGGGCCACTCTCATGCTTTTATAAAGGGGAGCCCCTCCATTTTGACCATATTAACAGAAGCGCATAAAAGTGAAAGCAGAAAGAGCACTTTTACACTGCATTCATCAACACATGAAAAACAGCCTACCAGGACCAGTTACAGGCTTCTTCCATCATGTCACAAAACAATTGCCTCTGTGCATGCTGGTGCTTTTAAAGCTGACACTGCTGTTGACTCAAAAGCTGTTTGCATTACATCTGTGCATCAAGTATAAATTTTCATATGTACAGCACCAAGGTGAACAAATCAAATGTACACTCACACCGCAACCAGAGAACTGCCACAGCAAACACATCCACCTGAAATTCTCACATCCCTGCCCATGCCTTATTATCGTGTTTTATATTTTAAATCTATATTATATTTAAAATTCATATGTAAAATACCAACATCATTTTTCTATGAACTTGATCACAATGGTTTGAAAACCATCTTTGTGTTGCTGTGGTGCTGTGAAATTACCACTCTACAAAAAGTTGAAGGGTCTCCCCAGACCGAGGAATGCTGAGCCCTGGGTAAAGCACCAATTCAGTACTCTGTAGCTCAGTTCCTTATTCTGCTGATGACTTGCAAAGCAGCCTTGGCTCAGTTTGGATGTATCAGAAAAACACGGATATATTCAGACTATCTGGTTTAGCACCAAAGTTACATATAGATGCTTTCTAGTCTAAGTACCTGGGGGCCGTATTCAGGCTGCCTTTTATACACGCTTGCATTGCAATCATAGCTATTTACAGGCTGGTCCAACAGTGGCCTGAATAGCTCTCCAGTGAGCGTCTAAGTTACTGTCAAAGTCCATGCACCATGCAAGGTGGTCTGAATACAGCCCTTTACCTCTTTGTCTCAGCTCCCTCACCTGTAACACAGGGACAACAGTACACCTCAGCAAGGCTACGGAGATGTTCGGATCCAGTGAAGACAACATGGCTACTTTTATAGGCAAAGGTATACTATGCTGAAACAACATAAGGGGACCTGGGTTTAGAGGAGTTTGCCATCTGCAAGAGCTTACTTCAGATAGAATATCCAAGAGTTAAAAAAGGGGATGTACAAGTTAGCAAGAGTGCACCCTGGCACCCATAGCAGCAATTTTACATTGACTTTGCTGTATTTCAGCTTAGCAATTTCCAGATGGCACTGTATTTTACAATTTTCTCTTGCAGTTGACTATCATACATATATAGTACAACAAAGATGTACACAAGGATGAATTATTGCCTGTTCTTTGTTGTACATGCTTTCCCAAACATCTGGGGTTTTATTTATGTGACATTTAGTCTTCCTTGAAAGAGTATCTTTGCCTGGAAAAACAATATATGCAGCAGCTACAAAAGATGAGGAGAAAGAGAACAGTATGGCTAATAATGAGAACACCAAAGGCAAAAATGTACAGGGTTTTGTCACAGTAATCCTGAGGCTGATGGAAAGGTGGGATGAAATTTGGCAGGTACACAGAAAAAAACCAGTAGTTCCCAAGAATGAACCAGAGAAAGAGGAAAAGGCTGAGAGTTAGATGGATGTAGTACTTGTGAGCATTCTGCCTCCAGGGATATTAGTCATCATCATCAATCACAACAGACTTGGAAAGCAACTGCCTCATCCCGGTTGAGTCATACAGCAGGAGAGTCACCTGGAGGCATTGGAGGAGAAAAAGGCAGTAAGTAATGGGCTGCGGAAAGTCTGAAAACCTGGCCATGGCCAGCCTTTGGGCCGAATTAAAATGGGTGTGGGAAAAAAAAAAATCACATGAGAGAAAGCTGAGGACCCACAAATGAGGCAGATCCTGCTGGAAAATAATGCAGTTTTCCCCTACACCAGTGAGATTTAGGCCAGACATTGGGGAAAAAAAAAAACTTGCCAATGGTAAGAATGGAAAGGCATGAGAACAAATTGTGTAGGGAGACAACAGCAGCTCCCACGCTGAAGACTTAAGAACAGATTAAAGGAACTGCTACATGACTTAAGTAGAGTGGTTCCTGCTGTGTAGCAGGTGGATTTATCTCTCCTGTTTTCCATGGCTATGTAGGTGAATCAGCTTAAATAAAACTATGAAGTATTTAGACTTTGACCTAAACCCCAAATAAATTGCTTCAGCTACTCAGAATGATTCTGTCAAGTTTTCTTCAATTAAATGTAATTTTTTCAGATTGCTCTGTTCCTGCCTTCAGTCAGAACAAGCAGAGAAATAGGTGGAATACCATGACACTGTGAGGTTGGGAAGGTCTGGTCTACAGGGAAATGCAGTAGGATTCATCAGCAACACTTAGAAGTTTTCTAGTTTATTTTGGGCAATACAAAATATGTAGGTAGGTATCACAGCACTCTCCAAACTATCAAACTGCAACAAGGTCTTTTACCTTCTCATACCAACATACTCTTCATGCCAGTCCCTCTGTTGCCTTCTCCTAGTCTACCCTCATCCAGAACCTGCTCTTCTCTCTGTTTCTTCCTCAGCTGCTCTCCTTTCCTTGGCTGCCCAACTCCTTAACAGAACCAGCCACAGCTGCACCTTATCTACATCAGCCAACCCACTACCCCTGAAGCCAGCCCACAGCTGGATATTATCAATGATAATTAACCCAGCTTCATTCCTCTACAGGTAGGTAAGTAGGTTGTATGTAGGTGTGTAGAAGCTTTCAAATTTCTGTCCCTAAATGAGTTTCTTAATTTTGGTAGATTTATAGGTGAGATATATAAAGGGTCCAACAAGGATTTGAGCCAAACATTGTGAAACCTGTGTTCTTGCTACACCTGAAACACTTGGCCCAGTCCTCAAGACACTAGCTATTGTTATCACAATTCCCATTTTTAGGTTCCTGTGTAAGCCTTCCTGCAGTGAGCTGTGTCTTTAGGAAAGGGACTCTCAGAAACCAACTGAGCAAGAAACTGCCCTGGCCAACCAGGAATAAAATTCAGATGGAGAGGTAAAAAATGTGGATTTTTGAGTGGCTATGGGGAGTGACATACTGTCCAAGCAGGGGTTCTCAGCTGTGTTCTCTCCAAGTTATATTGTGCTCATTCTTCTCTTTGAAATGAGGTAGAATAGCACCCCTTGTTTTACACTCTTCCTTCTCCATTTGTCAGTGATTAATGGTGAGAACACCAGCTAAGGAAAAGCCATTTGGGTATATGTTTGGCTTAGTTCAGATATTAGTCTGGGTGCCAAATTTTCTACAGGCAAGGCTTAGCAAGAGGATCCAGGACATCTCGGGAAGAGGATTCTCTTGTTCTTCCCTGTAAAACTATTCAATTATATGTAAACAATTACATACTTGTTCAGAAAACCAGCTATTTTTCTAGCCCAGGTGTTGGTACCAGTTTGTGAGAAACAGATTAAAGTCCCAGCACCAACATAGGCCAAAAAAAATGGTGTTTCCACTGGATGTCTCACATCCAGCTGAGCACTCAGACTGGTAGGCTTGTTCAAATGAGCAGGGCATCTTCTTTTCAGGTGAACGTTTATTTTAGGCAGGCTCATGACACACAGGAGAGATAAACATATCTGGCCAGTGGGTCTGAGTTTTCCACATAGGGACCTGTGGCTGGACTGAAGCTCTGTGCAGCTCGCTAGGGTGGGCTTAACACATAGGCAGCTGTCTGTACTCAAGCTTCACCAAGCCTAGCAGTGGGAATGGTGAGCACTGGTTTTGAGGAAGTCAGAGGAACCTCCCAGGTGATTTATGCATCTCAGCTACATCTTACCAGTTCATGAAAAGTGCATTTAATTCTTATGGATACTGCCTTGCCAAGCTGTGATTGAAACAAATTCTGGCACTTGCTCACATTGTTAATTACTGCTGAATATACATTTATGGAGGAGCATGACATGAATTCAGCAGGCCTTTCTGGATGTTGTAGAATGGTTCGGTTGCTTTGGTGAATGTCTGTAGGTTACCATTGCCTTTTAAAAGACCGAAGGTGATAAAGAAACAGATGAGGAGCCTACAGATCTATGCAGATGTGGGCCAGAATGACTTGCTATTACATGACGTCCATCACTGGACAGTGTTCATTCAAACTTCATCCTATACACATTCTCTGACTTTTTAACTTTCAGAGGTCAAGCAAAAAAACCCAAAACTTCAAGGTCAGTGAAGTCTGATGAACACAACAGAGGGCAGAGCTGAGACAGGTCGAATTTGACTACACTGGGAGATGACACATGAGTTAAGCCAATCAAATTCTGACTAAATGTATTGCCAAACAGTAGAATAGGCAGTCCTGCTGTCAACTGAAGCCAAATTCAAGCCATTATTTGACATCAGCATGAATATTAACTGACCCACTTACCATCTTATTTAGGGTGAGAAAAACTGACTTTAAACCAGAAATTGCTAAGAAACAGTCAACATTTTTTATGTAGGCTTCAACTCACTAGCATTAAAATTTCCTTTTGATTCTGCTCTAATCTTTTCTAAACTATTATTAAATGAACCTTTGATTATACAGATAAGTCCACTGGTATGATTGAATGGCTAAGCATTTCTCAGTAGAACTCTTAACATAGCAAATTCCTCATAACAAGATTAAGCACTTTCTTTTATTCTCCATTTACTTATTTACTGACCAAAGGTCCTCAGGAGGAGGATCCATGTCCCAGTGATGTACTGTGGTTTGTTTACCACTGTGAAAGAGTGTAGGGGATGCAAAGACCTGCAGAGGAATATTCTTTCCCACCTTTCAATCCTAGATCAATTTTTTTGGGCTAGAAACATAATGAAAGGGAAACATAGCTACCTCCTGGCTGCAATATGCAGTGCTGTCAAATGGGAGACTGGCAGATTCCCTTTCAAGGGACAGGCTGCCTGCACTGAAACATTAGGCCACAACCCATCAGGTCTACCCTGCCTCTGCCAATGCTGTGCACCAGGAAGGTAGGCTGGGTACCAGCTTGCTGCTGCCCCCGTTAGCTATCCAGAACAGCCACTGCTACCAGTACAGATGTTTCCTCCAGCAGCAGCACTTGCTGTTCTTATCCCTTCATGCCCTACCAGTGCCAGTTCCAAAGTTTTTCCTTCAGCTCTGTCCCTTTCCCTTCCTTTCACAGGAACATCACTGGGACAGCAAAAAAAAAAGTTTTGCTTAATCCTGCTGAGAAGCCCTAAAGTAGCTCTGCAGTCTGTTGTGACAAGCCTCTAGCAGACAGTTAACACCATCTGCAAAGGGACTGTCAGAAAAAGACAATCCTTTACCCTAGAGTAAATGCAGAGTTATAGCTTTATAGTGATGAGGGTGTGACACGGATGTAAGAAACTATGGAATAGGGTATTGTTTATTAAGATTTATGTTAAGCCCAATGTAAAGATTAGGCAACAAAAGATAAGATAACCGCCAGGTGTCCAGGATGCCGCTTGTGCATATGAATGAAGGGTCAACACCTCCACTACTTCATGAACACGAAAGTAAAAAAAAAGGTATAAAAAGGGACTGTTTGAACTGCTCAGGACGGCAGTTGGCAGAGCGCAGACTCCCCTGTCGTCCAGCGCTGGTTTTGCTCATATTCTACTTGCTATAATTAATAAAAAATTTAATTGGATTATGATCTATTGTGGTCTCAATTTATAACAATTCTGGTGCCGTGACACGGATAAGGAACGGTGGGCTTTGGTCCTCCGGGGAGGCGCCCCGCGACATTTCGCGGCCCCGCGACCAACAGCTTACTCCAACCTTACCGACGAACCTAAATTCTAGAATAATGAGCAAAGGAGAAACCGGTAAAATCCCATAAAAATTCTGTGCACGGGAGTCCGGACGAAGACGCAGGACGCGTAAGTATATTGCGAATTTGTTCGCGGGTTTGCCGTTCGGGCGGGATTGGGTTTCCTGGGATATAACGAGTGAGAGGTTCGATATACTGAACCAAGCGAGTGCGGACTCTTAAGTACTGCGTTTCCCATCTCCCACGAGGGACTGGGCCAGGAACAAGGGGAGCGAGTGAGTGTATGTTTGTGGATATTCCAGAAGATGGGGGCGAAGGGCAGCAAGCCTTCGACTCCCATGGGAAGGGTACCCACTGTACCTAAGAATACCCCTCTGGCATATATCTTAGACAATTGGAGATATTTCCCTGGAACTCTAGGGAAAGATAAGCAGAAGATGATAGAATATTGTACTAAGATATGGGGAGGGAAGAAGATTTCTAAAAATGTCTTTTGGCCAGTCTATGGGTCAGAAGAAGATTGGGTAAGACAGCAATTAAACCTCTGGGTTAATAATAGAAAACCCCTTAACCCGGAGGAGAGTCGATATGCGGAAGTGTGGCTAGAAAGACCGGGAGCTAGACTTTACCCACTGAATGAAATGAAAACTAAACAAAAGAAAAAGCAGGAAGAGTTGGACGAAACCCTTCTAACCCCCCCTCCTTACATTCCTCCTCCTGCTCCCGCAGAGGTCCCCCGAGCGCCCACTCCCCCACCAGAGTCGGAACAAGGGTCTCCCCCTCTTCCTAGACGCATAACTAGAAGTCAGAAAGGGGCAGCTCAGATGTACCCCCTAAGGGAAATACCCATGGGGGGACCTCAACCTGTGATCGGATATATTTCCATACCCCTAAACTCGGCTGACCTACGAGATTTTAAAAGAACCAAGATGGGAAACTTAATTGAGGACCCACTCGGAGTGGCAGAAAGATTAAATCAATTTTTTGGGACCAAACCTTTATACTTGGGATGAGATGTAATCTATCCTTGGTCAATTATTTACTACCGAGGAAAGAGATATGATGACGAGCAGGAATGAGACTGTGGGATGCTCAGCATGCCCAGGGACCCCAAGCAGATATTAAATGGCCACTCCAAAGACCTAATTGGGATAATCAGGATCCAGTGCATAGAACTCATATGCAGGACCTGAGAACTATAGTAATTCAGGGGATTAGGGAAGCAGTACCCCGTGGCCAGAATATCAATAAAGCATTTAATGAAATGCAAAAGAAAGATGAAAGCCCTACTGAGTGGCTGGAACGACTGAGGAAAGCCCTTCAGCTGTACTCTGGGGTAAATCCAGACGACCCTTTAGGGCAAGCGCTCCTCAAAACTCAGTTTGTGGCAAATAGGAGAGTCAGGGGCTCTATATCTTAGGGGACCGGAGTCATCATGAGCCCTTGATAAAATTAAAAATAGGTCCCCATAAACAAGAGTTCACCTTTTTAGTAGACACTGGGGCTGAAAAATCAACTATTAAGCAAATACCTGAGGGATGTAAAGTTTCCCCTGAAAAAGTACAAGTAATTGGGGCAAAAGGAGAACCCTTTAAAGTAAGCAAAATCAAAAATGTGGTATTCGAAACTGAAAATAAATTTGGAATGGGTGAACTCTTGCTCGTCCCTGAAGCAGAATTTAATCTGTTAGGACGAGATTTAATTGTTGAATTGCAATTAGAAATTAAAATAAAAAATCAAGAGGTAACAGTAATATGGAGAAATAGTGTGAAATGGCGACAATGGACATCGATTGTGATTGTATATGTCTGCTCAAGGAATGTGGGTGTGGTGACTGGTCATGGGTGCGATGTCTGGTCACATAGGCACACAGCTCTGAGGAGACACCTACAGTTTTGAAGAGACGCCTGCCCCTCTTCCTCTAACAAAGGGGCTATTTAAAAGAGAATGAGAAAAGGATGAGAGATATTCCAATGCTATCTAGAGGGAGGGAGTGCTAAGTCTCCTTGCTGGAGAAGATCGGATGGTCACAAGGACATGAATCACCTACAAACCTGCAAGACCACCACATTCCAGGCAAAGGACTGATAAGCTAATTAACATACAAAGCGGGGTTTAGGTAACAAATATGTATAGGTGTTAATTGAATATTCATTTGTTCATTGTATAAATGTGAGATGGTTCGTCACTTCGGGCATGCACGCTTGTGGAGGAGCGATCCCCCGTGCATCTGCGCGCAATAAACATACCTACTTTATAACTTTCGAGTTATAGAGTCTAATTCCGCACGTCAGTTTGGCGAGCCAGGCAGGAGGATTTCTGCTCGGCTGAGGGACCAGCTGCGGAGCGGACGCTCCTAGGCGCGCCCTGGGAGATTTCCTCGGAGGAGCCTCCTCTTCTCAGCTGCTCACCCGGGAGCAGGAGAGAAACCCCTGGATCCACGGATAAAACGGTATGTTTAGTAACGGGGCGGCTGGTGAGACGCACGGAGACGTCCGGCGCGCAGCGTAGTCCCCAGGAGGAAAGGTACCTTGGGAGGGGGTTTGCTGACCAAGGGGTGGCCGCTAGCGATCTTGAGGGCAGATCGAGCAAACCCGAGGTTACTGCCATTCCTAAAAGCCCGGAGGCCTCGTGACGGAAAGCGGGGTGTGGGACGGAATAAGGCGGAATCTCACAGGAACAAGAGGGACCTCACAGCAAAAGGGAAACTTTTGCGTAGGAAAAAGAGGAAGCTAAAAACTTCCTTTAGGTTGTTTTAAGAATTGGGGAATTCCTGGAATGTAACAACTGAAATAGCGCTCTGTGTCTTGTTTGTTCTGTGTGTTGTCTTGTTATGTGTTCAAAACTCGGAGTTATGAAATGTATGTTGAAAAATAATAATATTCTGGTAATTCTAGGCAAATAGCGGAAAACTTAACACTCTGCTTAAGACCAGGAAAAAATTTGTTTTTTTGTTTGTTGTTTGTTTTTTGACAATTGTTCATTGAAATGCATACTTTGTGAACTGTTAGTGTTCCTAAGAGTTTGTACATAAGTGCACGGTACCGTATAACATACTGCTTGTGTGACTGCGGGCTGCCCGGAGAGTGTGAATGGTGTGATTGAGATGCGCATTTTGATTTTCCGTGTATAGCTTAATTATTTTGACTGAGTGTGAGTGCAAGAGTGCTTGAGACAGGCGTTTGAGTGCAAAACGAGTAAGAAGCTCGATCCGCGTTTCTGACCTTGGGTGGCTAAGGCGGCCGGAAAAAAAGAAAAAACAAAGTAATTAAAATTGCAGAATGGGAAATGGAAGGAGTAAGCCCTGTGAAAAATCGCCCTTGGGTTGTATATTAAAACATTGGAGTGATATTGTAGGACATGGTGGTACCGAAAATAGAAGGAAATTGGTTAAATATTGTAATCAGTGGTGGCCTTTGTATAAATTGGAGAGCGATGCGAAATGGCCTCAGGAGGGAGGAACGTTAGATTATAACACTCTCCTGCAATTAATGTTGTGTCTGAGAAGAGAAGGAAAATGGGACGAAGTATCGTATGCAGACATGTTCTTCGTCCTCCAGGACAAACCTGAGTGGCAAAAGGACTGTGGATTAGTACCCCCTCGGGATCCTATGGTACTAGCACTAGAAATTCTAGAGTGTGGGATTAACATCACCTGATCTTTGATTGTGGCTCTAGAAAAGGATAGGAAAAAACTGAGACCTAAACTAGAAAGATGTTCTTGTTGAAATTTTTGTGTTAAAAAGTTCAGGTTGCGGTTCCCTCTGTGGAGCAACCAGAATGAAACACGTTGTAAGATATAAAAACTTGTACTGATGTATGTAAAACCTGAGGCGTGTGTGTGTAAGTGTTGGGGTGAGTTTGTACAAACCCCCGTACCCTCTCGAAGGTGCGACTGAATCATGCTGGGATGCATGGCAGGATGTTTTCTGTTTGCCTGCGAAGGCCTGATATGTAATAACACAGACTTAAAGCAACAAGTAGCAGATTTGCATTCAGGGTAAGAAAGAGTTAAAACAGAAGTGCTGCTGCAGAGGCAGGCTTGTGTAACCTGCAGAGCAGGAAGAGCATCTCCTGCCCCGAACCTTTCTGCTGGGGAGGAGGAGGGGGTTGCTGTTGCTGACGATTGAGCAGAAGGACCTGATAATGTCACCCCAATTGCTGCAGCATTTGCAGTACAACAGGACCGGTAACGGCCCCTCTAGGGCAGGGAATGGGTATGAGGTGGAATTTCAGTGAATACAAAACCAACTTACTTGTTAAACTTCAGTAAAAAATAAATAAATAAATAAATTTGTTACAGTTGTGGGAGCTGCTGGCCACCAGGAAAACATCCTGAAACCTTTAAAGTACAAAGTAAAAAAAAAAACAACAAACAAATAAGAATGCCAAATTCACTAAAATCTTTGTTGGCATGAGATTTATTAGAACATCTAGACGTTTAAAGAAGGGGAAATGAAATTAAAAGTTAAATATGATCAAGTAATTGAAATATTGAGCTTATCTTTAATTCAACAGAAAAGAGGAAAAGAGGACCTCCCTGAAGTAAAAGAAATTTTTAACCAGGTGTATCTGAAAATAAATTCCAGGAAAGGTGAAAAATGCTTTACCTGTTACAGTAAAAATGATAAGGGGGAGGCTTGCCCAGTTCAGATAAAAACAATATCCCTTGGTCAGCAAGGCTGTGGGGATATTGGCAGAAAAAGTGAAATAAAATACACTCTGTAGTAGTTCT